>NW_007429088.1:0-476 GCF_000475195.1 Diaphorina citri
CTCTCTCTCTCTCTCTCTAAGGTATTGGGGCTTCTCATTTCATACGCTCAAGCAAAGAAATACAATGGGCAAGAATTGAGTTTTCTTCCCTCTCACTTTACCAGGGACTCTAGTCAGGACTTCGAAGAAGAGGTAGAAAAAGAGGGAGAGAGAGAGAAAGAGAGACTGAGTGTGTGTGTGAGAGAGAGAGATAATAGGAGAAATGTTTCATTTATCATTACATCATCGGGTTAGCCACTTATCTGTTTCAAGGAAACTTGCCACAGGATTCAGGGTTGAATGGTATTAGAGATTGCCCTAGGCAATAATAATTTCTATTTTTCCATCAACTAATTGGACCATGAACTAATTTCTCCAACCTATGAATCATTATCCAATTTCTCCTCCTTTGGATCTCCCCATCTTCCCCTTCATAAAATCGGGCTGAGGTATTCTTCAGATTCTTTTTAGCTTCTTTTTCCTTCTTTTGAACAACT
>NW_007429089.1:0-476 GCF_000475195.1 Diaphorina citri
TTTAACTCGTACTACCAATCGCGCACTACGCCTTACAGTTAATACAGACAGTTTTTTTAAGAGGTTTGATAGAGGGGACAGTAACAACGGTGGTCTTATCTTCCTGAAATCAAAGAGAGGAGGACACGATTTCTTCTTCCCTGTCCTCCTTCTCATTCGGAAAACGAACCTTATTTGATTAGGATAAATTATTACGCCCCGGGTTGAAATCGAACCCGTACGGGCTACTTGCAAGGCAGGTGGTATTTAGTTTAAGTGGTCAGTTTTTGATAAAAACTAGTACTAGTTGAAGTACACACTGCACAATCTTCAACAGAAACTACTCATAGTTTGAGCGTTTCTTTCACTCCTTCTCCATCTTTCTCTTATATTATAAGAACAAGATCCATTCACTCATTCACAGTTCACATTTCGTAGTTCACACACTGATCGCTCTATCTCCAGAACCACAACACCTAGAAAGCTGAAATTTGGTA
>NW_007429090.1:0-476 GCF_000475195.1 Diaphorina citri
CTAATCTAGCTTAACCTGTACCTACTGGTTTCACTATGGTAAATTCTTGATGATAATGCAAATACTTACGGAGATTTCCAATTCATTGTTTAGATTTGGATCGTCTTCACTGTAAACTGAAAACAGAATATAAACACATCATATACTAAAATTTACTAATCTCCATACCAGTCATGATTTTTCTCTCTTGATTCTAGACTCCTTTTTTTAGGACCTTCTGTATTAACTAGGTTTTACTTTGTTTAAAATACCAACCCCCTCTCCCACTCACTTTCACAACAAAAATGACTTGTGCAAATAATTAATAAGTTAGCATTTAGAACAATAACTTATATTTCATTTTTAATATCATAAGGTAGTTTTACCTAATGCATGAGTAAGTCGAACAAGTATGAATTAACGTGCGCTTGAAAAGTCAAAATACAACGAACTTGCAAATTAACAAAATCATTTCCTCTGTTCAAGAACGAAGAGAC
>NW_007429091.1:0-476 GCF_000475195.1 Diaphorina citri
CCTTGCATGTACTCAGAAGCTACAAATAAATACATGTACCTTGTTCATAATAATAATAATAATAATAATAATAATAATGAATGATTATGATGATGTTTTTTTTTGCAAACGAAAAAATATTTTCGCGAAAAATTTTCAATGTCTAGGTCTAGGGTAGCCATTTGGCAGTCGCGTAGTCAGAGTAGATACTATCTCTAGTGGACAGTGGACATATGAGTGGGTAGTTGACATTGTTGTTGGTGGAAACGCACTGTCATTTCTTTAGAGTTTAAATAGGTAGTGGACACTTGTCACATTTGAAATTTCTTTGGGAAGTGAATACCTATAGCAGTATAGTTTGTAGTATCTATCTAGGATTCTAGTAGGAGGAAAAACAATAAACAAAAAGGAATTATAATTGTGTTAATAATTCTTAATAGTAGGTACACGACGCTAAATTTTGACTTGACTTGGACTCGAACCACCAACCTCTTTTG
>NW_007429092.1:0-476 GCF_000475195.1 Diaphorina citri
GATTCTATCACTGCACTGTTAAATAAGTCAGGAAATCAAAGAAGGACAGGTTTTCTCCTCCATGTTGGGCAAAAAAAATATCTAGTTCCACTTTATATCCGGGAATCAATGATGATATAAAAGAAATATCTTACAAATTCTTTCCGTTTCATCAGTTGACAAAGTTATGTCCCTTTCTTTCTCACCTGTAAAGTCCACTTTATCTATATGTATATCTAGGAGCCAGAGATTATTTGGACTCGATTCTCGCCCGGAGCGGATTTTGTCCTGAACGGATAGGGTTCGTTCTCGGAGGGGCTGGTTTTCTCCTATCCTGTCGTCCTTCCTCTCCAATTTTGGTACGATAAGACATTGGGAGTTACCGAGTCCCTCTATCAAACCTCTTCAAAAAAAGCCCTATTTCTATCTCACTTACTCGTGCTTTCTCTAGCTGGCTCAGTGCCTGTCGCTCCTTCTCACGCCTCAGTGTCTCCTTC
>NW_007429093.1:0-476 GCF_000475195.1 Diaphorina citri
GTGTGAAATTATATGATACGAGTAGTATTGTTCCCAAAATTGGGACAGCATTACCAGAAAGGAATCATCCATAAGGTAAGGCCCCTTTTATGGATGGTTCTTTTCGGGTAATGCTGTCTAAGTGCATAATTATGCCAAGTAGGTAGGTAGGTACTTCCCCTTTAGGTTCTGGGTCAACACGAGAACACCAGAAAGTAACTTGCAAATACCAGAAATATTTGCAGTCGAAACAAGCGAGTGCGAATTTTTGTCGATGGTGAACATAGAACCCAGGACCTCCTGACTAGCAAACGCTTTACCACTGGGCTAATATCGAGCGAATGTTCATATAACACGTTGAACACCTTGTATAAGAAGGCAATCTTTGTTGGTGCTTTAATTTTCCAAAGAGCCCGGGAAAATTCCGACGAAATTGAAACCTAATGAAGTTTGGAAATTTACTTTACATAAGGTTCATTATTTTCCTTGAAAATTAT
>NW_007429094.1:0-476 GCF_000475195.1 Diaphorina citri
TTTTGTCCAAAATATTTCAGAAATATTTTTTTGCAAACAAATCAGCAATTTTTTCCTCTCCGGACTTATTACTGAAACGTTTTTTTTTTTCTTCCTTTTTTTCAAGAGGTTTGATAGAGGGAACTGTAACTGCTAGGGTCTTATTGTCCCGAAATTGAAGAGAGGGGAGGAGAAAGCCAGTCGTCCCGAGAACGAACATTGTCCGTTCAAGATAAAATCCGCCTTGAGCGGGAAACGAATCCGCGGCCTTAGCGCTACTAACCAAGCTAATTAGGCTGACAAGAAAAATTCAATAACTTACCGATCCCTCCTTAAGTATACACTTGACTGTCATCATCTTCTGCTCACTACTGAATGGATACTCCTTAAGGAGTTCGTTCTTCCACTCAACCTCATATTATACAGTCCACTTCAACTGGGAAGTCCGATGACCTTTGTCAAAAAATCGTCAAAAAATAGCTCGTTGATTAACAAGT
>NW_007429095.1:0-476 GCF_000475195.1 Diaphorina citri
CACTCAAACACTTCTCCGTCTCCTTTGTCCACTGTGCCCTGACGGATATGATGCATCATTTGGTGATTCCGAAGATGATCCTTACGAGCAAAACACCGGTTACAATGCTTACAACTGAAATCAGAAAAGAAGTTGTTTGAGTGTCAAGCCTTGCATGGACACAGCATCTTAAATTTGGGAAGTGACTCTCAATTAGCATCAAGTAAATTTCTTTTTTGTAATTTTTCTGCTAGAAGTCGTGTTGGCATTGAGGTTACACAATTTTTTCACCCATTCCGGATGCAGAGTGCACACCTAATAGACACCATGTTGATGCAGCATAGGAAAGAAAAAAAAAAACAGTTTCCTTCAATCTACAATCCTAGCTCTTCATGTCAGCTAAAAAACAAGGCATGTAAAATAATAACAGTGCTTATTTATACTGCTCGCATAGGACTGAAAAGTCCCTTTACTCCAGCAGTAGGCTACTACTATTA
>NW_007429096.1:0-476 GCF_000475195.1 Diaphorina citri
TTCAGTAGATGCGTAGTAGAGAAATGGATTGGAAACATCATCATAATCATTATTAACAATATCATCTTGTGAATCATCTTGTTTTGAACCATTATCATTATGGTCATCATCAGTTTCTGCTTTCTGCTCAATTATCATTATTATTCTCATCAATAGGAACGTCATCTTTATCATTATTAACATCATCACTATCTTCTTATCATCATCATTATTGTCATCATCTTCTGAATGAGTATCTAGACATCATCATCTGTACCATTTTCATTAGTATCATCACTGGTAGCATTAAAGTCTTTATAATCAGTACCTACTGTATTAGCAGTATTTCAGTGACCTGTAGTAGTCAGAATTGGGGACTCAAAAATCAAGCAAGCAAAGTTCTTTAGTTTGTTGAACTTTTTCTACGAACTTTGTCAAAATCGAACTAATCTTTCAAGCGTTATAATGGACCAAACAGACAAAAAGGAAATGCCAAG
>NW_007429097.1:0-476 GCF_000475195.1 Diaphorina citri
CTGATTCATTGGTAGAGTAGTAAGTTGGAGAACGCGGGTTCAATGCCAGCAGAGGCATGAAATTTTGTCTTCAATATTAGTTGAGAATTGGATTAGAATGATGGTTCGTAAAAGCTTGACCCATCCTTTAGGGCTGCCCCTAAGCTTCGGGGTGGGTTTTTTGTGTATGACAATGATATAGTAACGTACTGCTGAAATGAACGGACTCTAGCCTTGTTCGCCCCAACCACTGCTACAGTTTACTGAACCATTTAGTAGATAGTTACCTAAAAAGTAGTTCAAATGGACACCTTACTCAGAAAACAGACCCCTGCAGAATCCCCAAAGGACCGCCATTTCGCAATGTTGACTTCAGAAACGCAGCCCTCCGCTCGCGAGGCTGTGAGTGCACCCCAGACTTCAGTCAGCACCACGTTTTCAGTTGATTATACTACACAAACAAAGCCACACACACGCGTTTACCACGAAATTCAATT
>NW_007429098.1:0-476 GCF_000475195.1 Diaphorina citri
TTATACACGGACAAAAAAACAACAAAAGGAAAAATTAAATTTCACAAAAAAATGTCTTTTATAAAAAGAAACAAAAAAAAAAAGAGATGGGGGAAAATATTGAGTTTAATAAAAATGGAATGTCAACATTGTCTTAAATCTCCAACTTAATCGTAAAGAAAAATCAAATTCAGTACAATTTCGTCAAAAGGGGGAAAAGCAATGTTTCTTCATTGGAATGTTCAAATTAGAACCTGGAGAGATCAGAGGGCATCCAAGATTTCGGATTTAAAACAAGTGTTGGCGGTGACATTACATACTAACAGTAGTAGTTCTGTGTTGTAAGACGTTCAATAGAGTTCGAGGTGAAAAAATCTAATTCTTTTCACATTTTAATTAAACTTGATCGTGCAGCAATTAAAAAAAATCTTGTATCTAAGTAAGATAAAAAATAAATAAAATCAAAATAATAAATAAATAATAAGTATTATATATAA
>NW_007429099.1:0-476 GCF_000475195.1 Diaphorina citri
ATATACCTAATGGGTAGGTACATAATCATGTGTGCCTATGTTTCGTTATATTGAGAAATTAAAGTGATAAAATGTGTACGTATTGAGAAATAAGTTTATGTTTGATGTGGGTGATTTATTTACTGAACCAACATTTATTCAAAACACTTCATTAATACATCGCTGTTGATTTTGTTCTAATAAAACACTCACATGCTAAGCTACGTTGAGCGTGGTGAGTATTTGAAAGGGTGACCGTGTGGTTATGACGTGCTTCTGGCTAAAATTTGGGCTACATTGATTCTTAGGGAGACAAGAGTACCAAGATTTTCAGAAATTCTCAGATATCCAGGATACAAAGTTGGTCGGAGATTCTGGAAAAAATGATACTTTTCTTCTTCTTCTTCTCCTCCACCTCCTTCTTCTCGTCTTCCTTCTCCTTCTTCTGCTCCTCCTCTTTCTTCTTCTTCTTCTTCCTCCGTCTTCTGGTCGTTAAT
>NW_007429100.1:0-476 GCF_000475195.1 Diaphorina citri
CCTTCTTCTCCTCCTCCTTTCCCCGCCCCTCTTCTAGTTTCCTCGTCCCACTCCTCCTCTTCCTATTCCTCCTTCTCTTCATTTTCCTTCTTCCTCTTCCTCCTCCCCCGAGCTGTCTTTCCCGGTGTTTACTACTTGCGTACTGCAGTACTACTTGCGTACTGCAGTACTTCTTGCGTACTAAATTTTCAGGTAGACAGTACTACTTGCGTACTGGAAAAACCAGGTAGACTGGGGAAAAATACCTCTCAAAATTTGGTCCCACAGAAAAAATCCCTTATTGTATCTCACAAAATAATTCTAGAAGGTTAAAAGAACTTTTACAAATGGTCAACTTTCTGGGAATGATAGGGTTAGGTAGCACGCGAAAAGAAATTTCACAAATGATCAACTTTCTAGGAATGATGGGGTTAGGTAGTACACAACAAGATCTTTCATAAATGATCAACTTTTTGTGTGTTATTGGGTTTAGTATA
>NW_007429101.1:0-476 GCF_000475195.1 Diaphorina citri
TGGTAGGGAGTGGTAAGGTGAACTTAGATAGAATGTAGAGGTTTCAAATATTTTTAGTTATGTTCAGTTAACATCGTTAGCCTAGTGGTTTCGCGCATGTTTTGCCATGTAGAAGGTCCAAGGTTCGATGTCCACCATTGACAAAATTCCTTTTTCGATTGCAAATATTTCAATTTGCATTTTTATTTCGATTGAAAATATTCCAAGGATCACTTTCTGTTACTCTTGTGTCTCCTTTATCGCTCATCTGAAGGGAAACATACTACGGGATGTGCATTGGGCATGCTACGACACAGACCCGTAATGTCCAATGTAGCAGATATTTCATTGTTGCGAATACAGAAAGCTGTGACTGGACTCTCTATTATTGATTTTAAAATGGGGTTTCGGGAAATGTTCCATTTTTTTTTCTCGATTCCTTCCCCTTTCCATTCCACTCTATGTTCTCATTCCCAGGTAACCATTTCCTGCAGTCT
>NW_007429102.1:0-476 GCF_000475195.1 Diaphorina citri
GAACTTTATCTAACGTAGAAGTGGGTATTTTTTGCAGATAGAAGAAAATTTAGCAATGAAAACGGGATAAAAGAATTTTCAACGCGAGGCCAATTGCACCCTTGATGCTATTAAAAAGAGAGAAGCTTTTTTCAACTTTTTTGCACGCATACTTGAAGAATTTTATTCAAGAGGTAATATCCAACATGGCGGGAGTTATTTTAGATAAAACAGCTCTGATGCTAACATTTTAGAGAAAAAAAAAATGTGACCTAGGAAATAAAGCCACAATGGAACGGTAAAGTAAGATCGGAAAATGTCCATCTCAGCCGGTATTTGAACACAGCACTCCTAGGCCGACAACCGACAATACTTACAGCTAGTGCTCGCCTTTGTGGCTAGTGCCACAAAGGTCGACATCTAGCGCCTAGGAGGTATCTTTAAATAATAATATCTATGTACATACCTATCTCATTTTAAAAATAATGAAAAAAGCT
>NW_007429103.1:0-476 GCF_000475195.1 Diaphorina citri
TGCCACAGATTAAAACATCAATCATTTTTCATTTGTTTCTGAGCAGAATCTGGGGCTCCGTTACAAGGGAAACTTTACCAACACACATGTATGATGTCGAGACAACACACATTGGATTGGGACGAACAAAATCCGTTCTGAATACATATTACTTAAGCTCAACTAATTTTTCTTCATTTTCAGATTTTCTCTGTTATTTTTGTTCCACCGTAACTCTCGAACAACCAGATTGAAAATTTAGCAAAATTCTTCAACTTTTTGGAAATTGTGGAGGCCCTTTTCAAAACATTCTCCATTTCGCCACAACTCTGGATCGGTTTGTTGGGTGTGATGAAATGTGGGGACACCTAAAGAAAATTTGATCATTAGATTCTGGACTTGATCGGAATATTATGAACCCCCTTTTTTCTCAAATTTCCTTTGAAAAAGTAGCTCATTATTTGTCCTAGTTCTTTTTGCACGCTACCTAACCGTAT
>NW_007429104.1:0-476 GCF_000475195.1 Diaphorina citri
ACTCGTTTGAAGTAGCTTCTCATTTGTCTTCAGAAGGCTAAAAAAGAGAAGAAGAAAAAGAAAAAAAAAACTAGACTGTTTGGAAGAAAAGTGAAAGAAAATGCTCAGTAGAAAGGAGATAACAAAAATAACGAAAGTTATAATTTTATTAAGTACCTATATGTATAAAGAACAGGGAAGGAGAGAGAGTGAGAAAGAGAGAGAGATAGATAGAGAGGGAGGAAGGGAGAGAGAGAGAGAGGAATGGAGAGAAGGAGAGAGAAACAACAGAGAAAGAGTGAACATTCTAACAATGGCATGTTGTCAGTTTCATTTTCTCTATTTGAGTTTATTTTAGTTTCTTCTGTTTAAAATAAAATTTAAGAAAATTTCCATCATAGAAATCTTCTGCATACTTTTTCGCAACTAAAGTAACTTGCCTCTATGACATTTGAGACAGCTTATACAGGGTGGTACATTTCGACCCCCCCCCCCCC
>NW_007429105.1:0-476 GCF_000475195.1 Diaphorina citri
TGAGGGTGCCTCTCATTTTCCCCAAAACACACAAAATGGCGGTTATCTAGAGAACCGATCGAAACCGCTCATGCATATTGGAATGATTATTGTTGGAAATGATCCCATATATCTACTGTAGGCCGTTGTCCCTATAATTCTGGACCACCCTGTATGTAGATAGACAGATAAGTGCAGAAAAAAATCTTGAATACTTTGGAATAATTGAAATATTTGTGTAAATTATTCGTAAAAAGTATTACCATCATAAGGACACATATCACTCCTATAAAAGAAATGTCAGATGTGCAAAGCATGAAAACTTGTCAGTCTTGTCACTAATTTAAAGTCGTTCACCGACCTATACAAGTCAATAAATACTATGACTTGACCTGGACTCGAAACACCAATCACTAGACCGGTGGTCCATCGCACCAACCACACCACCGAGCTCGGTTACATATTACTCCTGTGGAGTCCTGGATGGGATAAAAAAT
>NW_007429106.1:0-476 GCF_000475195.1 Diaphorina citri
AGAGGGGGAGGGGGAATAGAAAGAGCATGGGTACCACAACGAGGAAAGAGAGAAGAGACGAGACCAAGTTGAAAGAGAGGGGAATCTAGGGGAAGTGAGAGAGCTCTCCTCTCTCTGCCTCTTTCTCTCTGGATAAAGGGACGCAGGGAGAGGGAGAGAGAAGAGCAAGAGGAAGTGAAGGAGGAGAGATCTTACGAGATTTCGAGATAGGCAAAGAGAAAGAGGAAGAGAACCCAAGGCCTCTTGTTTACCAGGCGATCGTCTTAACCACTACGCCACCGAGGGACGTGGACTAAAGGGCAGGATAGCGAAAAAGAAGGTAGAGTGCAGGATTGCAAAATAGAGGGCAGAGAGCTGGATAGCAAAAGAGTTTTAAGATGAATAATTTAAAAAATCAAAAAATGAGACAGTGAGTAGATTAGGTATATGACATAGTTATACAGTAGGTATTAGGTATGTTTATGTTATGTATACTC
>NW_007429107.1:0-476 GCF_000475195.1 Diaphorina citri
GGAAAAGAAGAAAAAGGGAGAGAGGGAGATCGGTTTTAGGAGAGAATAAGGAAAAGAATTGGGATGGAGAGGAATTAGGGGAAGAAGAGAAATCAGGGGAGGAAAAGGAACTAGGGGAGGAAGAGGAATTAGGGGATAAAGAAGAATTAGGGAATGGATTGGGAGAAAATTTGAATAGAATCGAGGAATATTGCGAGCAGTATACAGGGTGGTACAGAAAAGTATGTCGAGAATTGAAGCAAAGGTTCTGTGGATATTTTGTCGATTAGATTAGTAGAGATGTCAAAACTCGAAAACATTAATCAGAATGTGTTCAAATTAGTGGAGATGTCAAAATCACCGCTCTTAAACATTTTTATTTTTTTCTCATATATTTCAGACATAATAATGGACCTCCAAAGGTTGGGTGGTAAAGAACACCTTCCTGACCTAGTGGACGTGTCACCCAAAAGGAGGCATTTCCAGAAAATTATTCA
>NW_007429108.1:0-476 GCF_000475195.1 Diaphorina citri
CAATGAGCCTACCTGTCTATATCCCATATTGTATAGGACTAAAACTATCTATAAGCTATGAGGATGAAATTTTGAAATGAGCAACGGAGGCAGTCGATTTTAAGGATGAAAAGGGACAGATGGGAGGGAGGTTGAAGCAGGGGAAGGGAGAGAGGTATAAATTGGAGAGGGAAATTTCAAGAGAGAGAATGAGAAAGGGAGGAAGACAAGGGAAAGAGAAAGACTATAATAAGGGAGAGAAGAAAGGGATTTCAAGAGGGCAAGAGGAGTGAGACTTTCGAATGGGGAGGGAACTCTGAAGAAGAGGGAGAGATCTTTAGGACACACTACATACTAGGTATACATTTTAGGTAGTAGGTAGATACATTAACAATGAGGATTATAACATGAGATACCAAGCATAAGAACAGAGTGTGTATTCTGAGAAGGGGAGATATGGAAAACAATAGGGAAACGTATAGGAAGATACCATTAGG
>NW_007429109.1:0-476 GCF_000475195.1 Diaphorina citri
TGTGGCGTATGGTACAGGTGGGCCAATAAATGGTACGTTTTTTAGGTGGGCGAATAAATGGTACACTTACCCTAGCTCTCCCAAAAAATCTGAATGGGACAGAAGAGGAACAAAAAATCAAATCTACGAGTAAGGCAGAACGGCGTAATAAAAACGAAAGAAGTCCTCTAAAGACGAAGAAAAAAAAGACCAAGAAAAAGAAGGAGAAGAAGAAGAAGGAGAAGCCGAAGAAAAGGACAAAGAAGAAGAAGAAGAAGAAGAAGAAGAAGAAGAAGAAGAAGAAGAAGAAGACGACGATGAAGAATAAAACAGAAGAAGAAAAGAAGACAAATAATTCCAAGAACAAGACAAAGAATAAGAAGGAATCAATAACGCACCCTTCCTGTCTCCCCTCTCCGAGGATGAAAATATTTAATGAAAATATGAGCCATATGTCACTTCTGACTTGGAGACTCAACAAAAACACACAAAAGCAC
>NW_007429110.1:0-476 GCF_000475195.1 Diaphorina citri
TATAAAACTTTGAGATTTTTCATTTCATTTCCATCACATCCCTGTTTTTCTCCAAGAATGAGAGAGGGAAGAGAGAGAAAGAGAAAGAGAGAGAGAGAAAGAGAGAGAGAGAGAGAGAAAGAGAGATTTTCTTTTCTTGTAGTTTTCTAAGCAGACTAGTTGCAGTCATAACGACCCTATTTCCATGCTAATTGCTTGAAGAAGACAAAAGATATACCTACTACTAGTTGTAGCTTGGGAAAATCAAATAAAAAATAGATAGATAAGAACTAAAAATGGCAGTCACTTCAAAAAGGGTTAGGTACAACTCGTAATGTAATGTTGTATCAAGGTGTGTCCACACATAGTCGACCGGCCGTCAATCGACGAGATGAATCTATGTTGTCGAGGTAGTGTGGACGGTTCAGTCGACATCGATCGACGTCCGGTCGACTATCTGTAGATACACCTTAAGGTTCATAATTGGATCACCTTTT
>NW_007429111.1:0-476 GCF_000475195.1 Diaphorina citri
CTCTCTCTCTCTCTCTCTCTCTCTCTCTCTCTCTCTCTCTCTCTCTCTCTCTCTCTCTCTCTCTCTCTCTCTGTGTTTTCACTCTTCTATACGTCTTTAAGGTTTTTTTTTGTTACATAGGTATATTTTTATTGTTGTGTAAGTATAATTTAAATTCAAAATCGCTTAACTGACGGTCTTCCTCTTTAGGAGGTAAATCTGAAGAATAAATCATTAGGTTTACTCACTTATTCTTCCGTATTATCGGAAGAATAAGTGAGTAGGTAATCCATTATTTTATTAAAACAAAAAGCCCTACCTTTGATAAGAAAGAGGCTGAGTGCACCCACGAACTACAAGCACAGAGCCGAAAATACTCCGACCCCGCCGGGAATCGAACTTGGAACCTCCGGCGTCCCAGCCTCGTATGATACCCACTCGGCCACGGAGGTAACTATAGCTACTAAACCTATGTAGATAATGTATACGGTATTATA
>NW_007429112.1:0-476 GCF_000475195.1 Diaphorina citri
TCCTAAACCGATAAGGTTTGTTCTCGGAAAGGCTGTCTTTCTCCTATCCTGTCCTGATTCTCTTTTCGCTTTCGAGACGATAAGAGCGTCCTTAGCAGTTACAGTTCCCTCTATAAAATCTCTTGGAGAAAAAAAGTTAAAAAAACTGCCATATTATGCATTTTCAAAGCAAATAAAATTTTATAGGTAAACCTACCTATTAACATTATGATTTATAAGGTTGTAAACCTAGCCAAAAGAATAAACAATTGAATTATTGATTATTGTCTTAGATTTCAATAAAATTCAATTCGCCCATCATTAATGATTGATTCCCAACTCTTTCTACCTATAATAATACCTATCTGTTTACCTGAACTAACCATACCTATAGGTTCCTATCTACTTTCCAGTGAGTGCTAAACAATAAACAATAATTTGTTTCGACTCCACAGCTGGAATGGCGATCATGATTTCCGAATAAATCACAAATGTAA
>NW_007429113.1:0-476 GCF_000475195.1 Diaphorina citri
CCCATTCGTCATCACTGTCTATGTCGTACTCGAAGATCGTCTGTGAAGAGAGAAACGGAGAGAACAATGTCATTAGTACTTAAGGGGGTGTTTTTTGTACTTGTTCAGAAGTCACGTCAATGGAAATTTGACACCAAAAGGAGCTGTCAGAAATGAGCAGTGACTTTTAATATAGGGTTAGGTTAAATGCAAAAAAAATCTGGTGTGAACATCACACGACTTTCCTTATCCTATTGAATGATGCTTATTTGAGTGTTCTTTTACCCTAACTTTTACAATACCTCTAACCGTTTAGTTGATTTAGCTGAAAACCACCAAAAAACGGTCAAAATACCGCCAACCGCAGCACCTATCTCAACCAAGTTTCATGTCGCATCCTTGTCACATTTGCGAACTTGTATACCAAATTTCAAGTCTCTAGCTCATACCGTTCCCGAGATATTGTTAAATTACAGCGAAAACCGCTAAAAAGCGGT
>NW_007429114.1:0-476 GCF_000475195.1 Diaphorina citri
TTATTGTTGTTGTTATTTTTAATCACTAATTTGTTCTACATACCTAATCCTCAGTTCCTCACTCGTCTGATAAGCGAGAGGGCGCAGATTTGAATTCTACTTGAGGTTTGGAATTTATCCTTATTTTTTTGTTTATAAATTGACACCAATTAAATGGTAAAGCGTAAAATGAAGGTAAAGGGAAACAAACTTGGTGGGTCAGGCTCTTCCCAACATTACCTACAAGTACTAGTACCTAATATTACCTAAAAAGGTTTGCCTATTAAATACAACGTTCAGTATACCTACCTCCCATTACGAAGACTCATATCTTAGGCGATCCACTCACTATCAGGTCGACGTGTTAGTGTGAGTGCTCATCAGGTATTAGGTGGACCTGATCAGGTGTACCTGTCAGGTCTACCTGATAGTGAGTAGCTGGCCTCTTACCTGTAATTTTATTATGCGTCAGATCCAAGAACCTCAAGTTTCCGCCG
>NW_007429115.1:0-476 GCF_000475195.1 Diaphorina citri
CCCTTTGATCCATCACATCAACAGATCCACCTTCCTGTAATTATTTCTCGGGTCCTTTTTTGATCTTGTGGAATTTTTTGATTGAAGCTTCTGGTATTATTTGGAACCGCGATCTCTCTCTCTATCTCTCTCTCTATCTTTCTTTCTCTCTCTATCTCTCTCTCTCTCTTTCGCTCTAGAGTTTTTGGTTGCTGGGTTCGTTGGTTGGTTTGTTTTTGGTCCCTCTGCTTTTTAGTCGATTAACAGTAGCTCACTGTTCTGTCGTCATCATCTTCTTCTTCTGCTGCTGCTTCTTCTTCTTCCTCTTCTTCTTCTTCTCCTTCTTGATTCTTTTTTTTTTCTTCTTACTCTTCTTCTTGGTTTCTCTTCCTAATTTGGTGTAGGCTCCTGTATGGTTGGGGAGCCGAAGATGATTTTTGATTTCGGAGGTCTCGAGGACCACCGCACGGCTTTGGTCTTCTTACGAAAAAATATTT
>NW_007429116.1:0-476 GCF_000475195.1 Diaphorina citri
AGGTTCGGCCGCCCCCTCGTAACTCTTCCATTTCTATCCCCTCCTCATCTCCCCATGTACTGCTCGTCTGGAAACAGAGGGATGAGAATCAACGTAAGCGGTCTCTTTGGTACGTCTGAATTAGCAAGTTTTTGCAACCAAAATAAGCGATTAAGCGTCCCGTTAACGTAACCAAATTAAGCGTCCCGTTAACGTACATAACCAAAATAGGCGTCCCGTTAACGTACATAACCAAAATAGGCGTCCCGTTAACTGAACTCTTGAACGTAACGACTATGTGTATTGGTAGAGCTGCTATAGTCCGTACAAAGGCCGAATTCTACTCCTACCTTACGACTATGTGTATTGGTTGAGCTGCTATAGTCCGTACAAAGGCCGAATTCTACTCCTACCTTACGACTGTGTGTATTGGTAGAGCTGCTATAGTCCGTACAAAGGCCGAATTCTACTCCTACCTTACGACTATGTGTATTGGT
>NW_007429117.1:0-476 GCF_000475195.1 Diaphorina citri
ATCCGAGAGTTATAAGTTGACCGGTTTTAGTTTTCCGTACCGAGATCGGGTGGTACGTTTCAAAAAATTAACTTTGAAAGAATCGTCTCCGGTTCTTTCTTTGTATGACGAGCATGAGAAAATAAGATCGACTTGAGCATTTCAAATGCTTTAATTACGAACACTCCCGAATGTGTTAGGCAGTTGGCTCACGGGTAGTAATCTCTTCTGAAGAAATTCTTTTCTCAATGTGGCCAGTAGATTACGTAGAGCATCACAAACGAGGTGTAAAGGTGTTAGGAGAAGCCACTGACTGATACCCCTACTTCCTCTTTTTCTTCGCCTTTTCCCGCGTACAGACGGGGTCGGCGTTTTTCGTCAGCCTCTCAATCACCCCTTACTAGGGTGATTGCTTTGGGCTGACATTTGATTTTGGCTACAAATTTTACGAGTGGATGCCCTTCGCACTCAACCTTTGCTATTTCTTTAGCAAGGGA
>NW_007429118.1:0-476 GCF_000475195.1 Diaphorina citri
GGGACGATAAGGCCTCCGCCGATACAGTTCTCTCCATCAAACTTTTTCAAAAATAAATGATTGTAATAGAAAGTAAAAAAATAAAGTGCAGGCCCCCCTGTATATGCTGACTTGCTAACTCTACTCAAGTCCGCTCTCTGTGTAAATTGGTCAGCAAAAACTATTTTGACCCTACTACCTACAAAGTACAAACATTCATACTTTGTTATGAAATTAGCAAACTTGACTGATGGTGTCTATTTGGCCTCATGATGAAGAAGCAGTTTTTTTTCGCCTTAAGGAATTCGTGGGAATTTTTCTTCGAAAACAGCTGGTAATAGCCATTTAGCACAAACAACTGGATGTACATAAGTAGACGTCCACAATGGAGTCCCGACCTTCAACCCTAGCCTAGCCCCGAAAAAACAAGCTGGGTCCGTCCCTCCGGGAATTTTTTAGCCCGTAGTTTATTCGATCGTGATTAAAGAAAATCAGTA
>NW_007429119.1:0-476 GCF_000475195.1 Diaphorina citri
TGCAGTCCCGGTCTGTATTTTCAATTTCCCCCGATTTCTGAATGGTTTTATGAATTTTTAAAGTCAATAATGGATAAAGAAGATAAAAGATACCCATCGAATTTACTTAGAAGTTGTTAAAAGTAAAAGTTTCGTAAAAAAGCAGAAATAATGTTTCAAAATTTCTGTAAAAATCATCCTACCCAGGAAATTATTCATGGTCCGGCACTGGTACCAAATCAGCTGATATATAAACTTCGATTTGAAAAGTGTCTTTCGTTTTGGTCCCAATTTCCCAAACCATCCCTCTATGTTATTCTTACTCTGAGAGGATACGTCAAAGCTATGCTCAAGTTCTCCGTTGAGGACGCTTCGATTTAGTAGGTATATGGTTTGTTTATTTTCTCTTGGGTCGGGATCTAGTTAAGGTCGATAGTCGGGGGCTCCGTTGTGGACACCTACTAACAGGGCCGTATCCAGGATTTTGTTGAGGGGGG
>NW_007429120.1:0-476 GCF_000475195.1 Diaphorina citri
AGTACCACAAATTTTATGGCTGTACTTGACCATATTTATGCATTTGCAATAGATTTATTCAAAAGTAAAGATTTGTGTTGTTTTTACTTGTACGTTTATGATTCAACATTGACAACTATGTATCACAAATCACTCAATAAAAAAAAAATACTTATATTATACATGATAATTATTATGATACATTTATTTTGATGTCTTGAAAATATTTATTTTGTCTTTTTCTTCACTGTTTACAACTGCTGTTTTTAATTGCTAACTATCACACTAGGCTTGCACTTCGACTTTTTTCTTCTTCTTCTTCTTTTTCTTCTTCTTCTTTTTCTTCTTCTTTTAATTCTACGGGAAATTTTAAAAGGGGGAAAAATGGGGTACCACGCTGCAGACAATTCAAAAAATAGAAATGGAAACGCAGTCGAACGAAGATAATTTAGACAGGCGGGGAATAATAATACTATAAAATAAATATAAATAAATGC
>NW_007429121.1:0-476 GCF_000475195.1 Diaphorina citri
AAAAAAAACTTCGTTCGTTAGGTCAGTTCAGATATTCTATACGTTTGGAAAATTTTGATACAATGTTTCACCCTTTGGAAATACATAAATAAAAAAAATATCTGCATTCATGATTTGTTGCTGTTTCCATTCATTCATCCATCCATCCATCTATTTCCATTTTATTTCTTTTTTAGTTTCTAGGTTAATCAAAGATAAAACAAATGGGTTTGGAGTTCTCCTAACCCCTTCTACCCCCTCTGACCGTCTGGAATTTTCTCCTCTTCCTCCTCCTCCTTCTTCCCACAAATGGGTTTGGAGTTCTCCTAACCTCTCTTCTACCCCCTCTGACCGTCTGGAATTTTCTCCTCTTCCTCCTCCTCCTTCTTCCCCTTTCTACTTCTAATCCTTCCTTTCCTTCTTCTTCTTCTTCTTCTGTTTGCTTTCATTCAATGCAAGTAGGAAGAGAGGAATTAATAAAAAATAAAACCATGTAC
>NW_007429122.1:0-476 GCF_000475195.1 Diaphorina citri
AATACCGCCAAGCGCAGCAACCATCTCAACCAAACGTTTTGTGTTGTATCCTTGTCACATTTGTGAACTACATACCAATTTTCAAGTCTCTAGCTTATACCGTTCCCGAGATATAGTTAAATTACACCGAAAACCGCCAAAAAGCGGTAAAATTCCGCCAACCGTTGCACCGGTCTTAACCAAAAGTTTCGTGTCGCATCCTTGTCACATTTGTCATCTGCATGCCAAATTTCAAGTCTCTAGCTCTTACCGTTCTCGAGATATTTTGTTTACAGACAGACAGACAAAAAAGCAGTAAAATGCCGCCAACCGTTGCACCGGTCTTAACCAAAAGTTTCGTGTCGCATCCTTGTCACATTTGACAGCTCACCAAATTTCAAGTCTCTAGCTCTTACCAATCTCGAGATATTTTGTTTACAGACAGACAGACAGACAGACAGACAGACACACACACAGACACACAGACACACACACGG
>NW_007429123.1:0-476 GCF_000475195.1 Diaphorina citri
TTTGATTTTTTAAATTTTTTTCACAAATGATATTGGAAAACTTTAACTACCATCGGATAGCAAATTTTCCTGGCTATAACATGGTATCAACAAAACCATTATTAATCAATTATCTTTCCTCTGGTTTTGAAAAAAGTGAACATAGATTTTTGTCCGAACTGGCCCCGTGCTCGGGGCGTGTTCGGACAGTATATGGGGTTTGTTCGGACACATTTAATACTTTTTGTCTTCACCAAAAACTATATGTATTTGAAATGTTAGAATGGTTTTTATAAAAATGTCTTTTCAGATTATCATGTGCACATTGTGTACGATGTGATCGATTTTTGTATCACAGTCACTATGCTGGTGGTACGGTGTGATCCACTTTTGTATCACGAGACTTCCTTCAATCTAAGTCTAAGATTCTAAGGCCCGTGATACAAAAATTGATTATATTGGAGACCTATACTCTACGTGGTTTGATGCAGTATATC
>NW_007429124.1:0-476 GCF_000475195.1 Diaphorina citri
CTCTCTCTCTCTCTCTCTCTCTGTCTCTCTCTCCAATAGTTCTAGCTTTTGTATGTTTAAAGGGAGAGAGTTTTTTTTTTAGGCGTTCTGTAATACCACATTTATATCAGAAGAATTTTTAATTTCGAAAAATCTAAGCAACACTGCCGAAGCTTTATTCGCTCCTTGTACTTTAATAAGCGGTATATATATAGATCGTGGGTTCGATTCCCGCCCGGGGAGAGCTTTATGCTAAACAGATAAGTTTTGTTCTCGGAACGGCTTTAGCTGTCAAATTTGAGCCACCTGTGGCTAAAGGTAAAGTCGCAAAAATCACTAGTTTTTTTTCTGATCTTTTCCCCTGATTAGTCCTAACATAGCTTCACTTTGGTCTGGAAAAGCGACCGAACCGTACCTTCTGGAAACAGGGCCCAAGGATACTTTTGATCTATATATGTACATATTAGATAATATTAATAGGGAAAGTTTGAAACACA
>NW_007429125.1:0-476 GCF_000475195.1 Diaphorina citri
GCCCAATTATTTACGTTTTCCATTGCTCAACGTTTAATTACAGCGATTACACTGATGGAATTGATGGAAACAAAGCCTACTTCCTCAATTAGAACAAAAGAAGGGGTTGGACTTGGATTTAATATGAGAAAATTATTCGCAATCCAGATTTTATTAATGAGAAAATTACTACAAACTGGTTCAAATTCCAGCAAAATCTGGATTGCGATCGTGATTCGACACGATTTTCCAGTTCTCCAACCAGAAGAAATGTCAGAAGACCTACCGTCCATGAGGTAGCCTTCAACAAAGACTTTTAATAGACCTAGAAATGCCATAAATCGTGCCATATCGCTTCTGTTTCCATTGGACAAACCCCATTTGCCGCTCATTTCCCCTGAATTTCTAGTCTTGGCCATCTGGCCGTTCTCATCTTGTTAAGCCTTAATGTGAAACCTTTAGATAGTGTCCACTGATAGCGCTAATTGTCGGACAAC
>NW_007429126.1:0-476 GCF_000475195.1 Diaphorina citri
TTTAAATGATTTTATAAAAATCAACATATAAAAGTAGCAATTTACTAATTGAAAAATAATTAATTCGACAAAATTGATTAGAAGAAATGGTAGATGTGTAAAATCACACTACACCACTTTCAACTCAGCACTTGGCAGTGTCTTGTTCTTACATTAAAATCCTTATCCATTGGGTATAGATTTAGACAGTTCTTTTCAAAAGAACTTGTCCATGACTTTAAAGAACGTATGGTTGTAATACATTTACAAACAAAAGTCTTTGATTAGACTAGCTAAATCTCTTTAATATAAAGAAAAACATAAGCTGTCTATTTCATATTATGAACCATAAATTCAGAGTTCAACTAAAAACTTCACAAGGTCCTACATAATATAATTCTGTGTAAGGTGACACGCTTTGTATGTAGCTCAAAGTCTACTACAACAAGACGGGAGGGGGGAAGCTTGTCTTTCTATACAAAATACTCTTTGGCACA
>NW_007429127.1:0-476 GCF_000475195.1 Diaphorina citri
TACGAAAGGAAGGAGAGTTGAGCTTGTTTGTGAAGACCTACATGTGTGCCCTTCGGCAAACCTCTTTTCTGAGAGATTGACTGAGGAAAATATGAATATTGACTTAAACATGTGGAACTCTAAGGAGGGCAACCTACTGACAAAACTCTCACCGTATTACCACATGGAAATAAGTACCAAACATATAGGAATGGTGCTAAGTGCTCATAAGGTATACCTGTATACCACACGCCATCTCATTGACATGAAAAGCAAGCGAGAGAAACTACTTACCCGTGTAATGCAAAAGGACAATGGAACACTAAGTTGAGAAAGGGACAAGAGGAAAGGCGAGGGAAAGAAGATGCTAAAGGAGAGAAGAAATTCAAAGAGAATTGAATTAGCAAGAGAGTATAGTAAGAAATTTCAAAATAGCGCCAACAAAGTAGAAGTAGCGTTGGAAAGAGAGAAGACAATGGTAAATGAAGGAAGGAGAT
>NW_007429128.1:0-476 GCF_000475195.1 Diaphorina citri
CTTGGCCTTTTTTTCACATTTGTGTTTTTGTGGGGATCTCACTCCTTTTTTCTAAGTGTGTATTTACACGCCCCCCTCAACCCCCCGGGGGCTTCGCGTGTTCGCTACGCGGGGTTGCGTATACAGTCGCGCTGCGCGCTCCCGGGGACTTCGCGGAGTTGTGCATGCGGTCGCGCTGCGCGCTCCCGGGGCTTCGCGGGGTTTAGCATAAGTTCGCGCTTCGCGCTCCCTTGTTTACGGTCGCGCTGCGCGCTCCCTGGGCTTCGTGGGGTTGTGCATGTGGTCGCGCTTCGCGCTCCCTTGTTTACGGTCGCGCTGCGCGCTCCCGGGGCTTCGCGGGGTTTAGCATAAGTTCGCGCTTCGCGCTCCCTTGTTTACGGTCGCGCTGCGCGCTCCCTGGGCTTCGCGGGGTTGTGCATGTGGTCGCGCTTCGCGCTCCCTTGTTTACGGTCGCGCTGCGCGCTCCCGGGGCTTCG
>NW_007429129.1:0-476 GCF_000475195.1 Diaphorina citri
TAGGATTAATTGAGATATTGGGAAAAATTCTACAATGCTGCAGTGAGCACCAAAGTTGTGATATAATAACACAAAGAAATGCATTTAAATAGCCTAACTCTGCATGTTCCAATTTTTTTCAAAAACGGAAACACCCCCAAAATTGTTGTTTGATCAATTTAAAGATAGAAAGTGGAAGGACGAAAAAGAGAAGAAGAAGAAGAAGAAGAAAGAAGAGGTAAAGTTGGAGGAGGAGGAGGAGGAGGAGGAGGAGAAGAAGAGAAACGGAACAAGGTAAAGGAGAAGTCGAGAAAGAAATAAGAAGAAAGAAGAAAGAAGCTAATAAGAATTAAACAGTGGAGAAAGAGGAGAAGACGACAACTTAGAATAAGAAGTAAAAAGAGGATAAAAAAAAGTACCAAGCAGGGTCCGTCCCTCCGGGAATTTTTTAGCCCGTAGTTTATTCGATCGTGATTAGAGAAAATCAGTACCTATGT
>NW_007429130.1:0-476 GCF_000475195.1 Diaphorina citri
CTATATTTCTTTACCTCCCTGTCTTTCTCATTTCCTTTCACTTTCCTTTATTAAATTTACTCACCGTATAGGTATATTAGGTATCTCATACATCTTATTTTTTACTTTCGTTCAACTCGTCCTTAGCTTTTTTCCCCGTTACATTATAATATCCCTTATTGGATATTTTTACTTTCTGTTGCCCTCTGTGTGTAGCGAATACAAGTAGGTATTAAAAAAATTTGGAAGGTTTCACCATGCAATTGGAACGTGGGTGGATGATGCATTCTTATTGAACCAAGAGGTTCCATTCGCTTGGTTCAAAAAAGCGATTGGTCTTGTAATCTATTTCCCAAAAATCGAACCTCTCCACTCTCCATGAAGGTGTTTACCTCTTATTTCCATGACTGCTATCTTCAGTTATAGGGTAATAAAAGGTTGAGTGCTGTTCGCAGCAGGCTTTCCTTTTTTTACTTTTTTTTTCTGATTATGTATTC
>NW_007429131.1:0-476 GCF_000475195.1 Diaphorina citri
TTGTACCCACCTCTGTGGCCGAGTGGTGAAGAGCACTGACTCTCAACCCCGAGGTGCTGGGTTCGAATCCTTGCCAGGGCGGAAATTTTCTAACCAGACTTTTCCATTCTTAGATAGACATGGATCTTGTGTTCTGCATGATTCTACCCGTAAAAGTGATTTGTATCACAACTGATGTGACTGTGTTTCCCGCATCCCATTCAAGAGTGGAAGCATTTTCCAACAGGATTAACTGAATGAAATAAATTACCGAGCCAAATAATGGTACCTATGGCCGTAGTATTAAAGGTGCCCTTAAGCAAACACATGTAATATTCAATATTTACAATATTATAGACGTTGAAAGTTTACATATTTACAATACAGGATTCCAGAGGGAACAAGTTGGAAAGAACTTATGCTTACTCAGAGCCCCCCACGCTCAGAATTTGTACTGAAATCTCGCATGATACTGATACTAATAATTTATAGTGCAG
>NW_007429132.1:0-476 GCF_000475195.1 Diaphorina citri
ATTACTTTAGTAAGTTGTATCAGAAACAGGAATTACTTAGTAAGTTGTACCAGAAACAGGAATTACTTTAGTAAGTTGGACCAGGAACAGGCATAACTTTAGTAAGTGTAGACTAGCGTGCAGGTGTTTGACTCTAAACAGGGAGGAGAACAGCTAACCCTAATCAGCAGCCTAGCTAGCTGGCAGTTTTTCACAGATACAAAAATATATCTTTTCTTTATTCTGCCGCCACCATTCAACGAAAGCTAAAGCGACCCCTACATGAACCCTTAAAACCATTTTCCCAGGACCCCAGTAGGATAAACAAGGTGTTTTCTATTCTATTTCCAGGGCTGGACGGGAGCACAATTTCCACGGACAGAGAGAAATTGATTAACGAATTCAACGCAAATCCCAACGTAGCCATGTTCCTAGTATCAACCAGGGCCGGATCTCTCGGTATCAACTTGGTGGGGGCCAACCGTGTCATTGTGTTC
>NW_007429133.1:0-476 GCF_000475195.1 Diaphorina citri
AATCTTTCTTCTTTCTTTTCTTTCACATTCTAACTTTTCTAATAATATTTCTCCTTTTCCACTCTCTTCTTCTTCTTCTTCTTCTTCCTCTCCCTCTTCTTCTTATTCTTCGTGTTCTTGTTCTTTCCTCATCTTCTCCTTCCTCCTTCTCCTCCTCCTCTTGTTCTTCTTTCTCTAGAGTTCAACGAGAGCACACATGTGTTTTCTCATCTTTCATACTTTCTCCATTTTCCTCTCTCAAGTTGCAATTATTAATTATTTTCCCCTCTCTCTCCATCGTTCTCGTTATTGTCCCCCCTTTTCTTCTCCATCGTTCTTGTTTTTAGTCTTTCTATTATTCTATAGAATCCATGGGTAAGTAGGTACTTCTCATTGTTTTCATATTACTTCAATCTTTCTGAAGAGTGGTAAAATCTTTCATATTACTTTTGTTTTCATATTACTTCAACCTTTCTGAAGAGTGGTGGAATCTTTCA
>NW_007429134.1:0-476 GCF_000475195.1 Diaphorina citri
TCAATGGATGGTGACTGCTGACCGCCACCTACTGATAAGTTCATTTAAGTACCAATTATTTTAATTTCGAATTACCTTTGTACTTAGTGGATTTTTGTCGAAGACACCACCAATCTACGGAAAAGACTACCTAGTTACCTACTGAAGGGCAAAAAATTACACCGATTTAATATACTTTAGGTAATGATTATAGGGTATATTTTTTTATCATTATAAATAAGTTATCATACAATATTAGTTTATGGTACAGAGTGAGAAAAATAAATAATAGAAAAAATACTATACATGTGAAATGCTAAGCCAGTTTGAAACTATGCAAAATGTATGAAGCGAATGAGAAATCTAGCCATTCTAATACATCAAATTCGGAAGAAGAAGAAGAAGAAAAAAAAAAACGTCCATGTACAACTTATTGTAAGTACATGATAGTCTTATTCTTTCAATTGTAGACATACTGTAATGATTAATGTCCTAAA
>NW_007429135.1:0-476 GCF_000475195.1 Diaphorina citri
ACGTGAAAACTGAATGAATTCTCAATAAAAAATAGAAAGTAGCTAATACAGAAAAATAATTTAATTTGACTTCCTATAAGTAGATCATATTTCCTTAACAGACAACAAACACAGAAAAATGGTTAACATCATAAATTAATACATGATTCTCTCATTTCATAGAAAAAATCTACAGAAGAATTATTATAGAACTTTTAGGATCATGTTAGAACTTGAATGTATAAATATTATGTACACAGAAATATTTAGGTACACCTGTACAAGTGTAAATAGAAATCGGCAGTTTCACACAGAGGTAGGTAAATATATCTCCTTTTTTAATTATTTTCGTCAACTTATAAAATGATTTAAAAAAAGGAATTTTAATTGTGTTAAGCATAAATGCTTGTCACAAATGTCGTTCCTTGCTTAATGCACTACGCTAAATTTTACAACTTTTCTTGAACCTGAACCACCAACCTCCAGATCCGAAGTCC
>NW_007429136.1:0-476 GCF_000475195.1 Diaphorina citri
GTACCTAATATGTTTTGGATAAATACTCTTTCAGCAACAAGCTTACATTTCTCAGTCTCCTAGTTCAAGTAAATCAAGCAGAGAGTCACAGACCAAGACAACACACATTTCAAAACAAGTGTACACCATAACAAGAATAGGTGCATGCAAGATCTTATAGACTGACTCTAATAATCAGCCATTTTGATATTGGTCTCACTAATGGTCAGAAACTCAGAAAAAGTTTAGCAGCAAACTTGTGGAGGTTCACTTTAGGTCATTGTACACGCATAAATTTTTCTATGTGATGCCCACATACATAAATGCACCTCTGTCTCTTGGTATGGTATGCTTGCATGCTAGAACACTAGATTTGAAGCTGTGAGCTTATCATCACCTTATTACAAGATTCAGATTCGAAAAAAATAACCTATATGGCTTCAGTAGATGACTTTACAGCTCATATTTGACTTCATGAAGATGGAGATTTTTTTCCA
>NW_007429137.1:0-476 GCF_000475195.1 Diaphorina citri
CGTAGCGAACACGCGAAGCCCCCGGGGGGTGGAGGGGGGCGAAGCCCCCCTCCCGAGCACGAAGTGCGAGTCCTAAATGTATACAGCCCCTTGTGTAACTGACTGACTGACTGACTGACTCACTCATACTAATTCTAACCCACTTCTAGATGTGCTAGGAAGATGCGAGCAGGGGAAAAAATATATACAGCCCCTTGTGTAACTGACTGACTGACTGACTCACTCATACTAATTCTAACCCACTTCTAGATGTGCTAGGAAGATGCGGTTTTCACCATTGGATTCCTTATTTTTTGTAGGTACTGGGAAAAATCGGCAAATCCCGAAATTCCAAACCGTTCCCGAGATATTGACGTTTTTTAGTCCCCCATCTTTTATATTATAAGAACGAGATCCAATCACAGTTCATAGTTCACACACTGATCGCTCTATCTCTAGAACCACAACACCTAGAAAGCTGAAATTTGGTAGGGATA
>NW_007429138.1:0-476 GCF_000475195.1 Diaphorina citri
GTCCAACAATAGAACCAGAGCTAATTGAAACTTAAAAACGTGAAAAATGATCGACTACTGGTACAGTCACCCTATTATTATTGTTATATTCGAGTTCCTAATGTGGATAACAATGTGAGGTAAGTAGCTATATGTAGGTACCTTTAGGTAAGTAGCTATATGTAGATACCTATATTATTTAAAGGTACTTGTTATTGTTGTAAGTACCTACTTACTTACATATTCACTGCTTTCTGTGTTCACATTTATGTAACATGTAGGTCGAGACTGTCGAGAGGGAAAAGCATTGTAACTGTTCTATTCACATCGTAAGGTAATGTAGACGTACAGTTTTGTACCTTACTCAAACAACCGTACATACAATAATATGTGACAATACATAGACATATTAAATGTATGTACAGTTTTGTACCTTACTCAAACAACCGTACATACAATAATATGTGACAATACATAGACATATTAAATGTATGTAC
>NW_007429139.1:0-476 GCF_000475195.1 Diaphorina citri
GGAATAGACAACTCTACTCAAAGCATCAGGTAAGTAATGCAAGCTCCCCTGTCGATGCTCAATCTTAAGATCGTATCCCTGCAACTGCAGTGACCAACGTGCTAGTCGACTGGTGGGATTCTTGAGGTCATATAACCATTTTAAACTTCGGTGGTCCGTTATAACCTTTATTCTATAGCCACCTTCCAGATAAGGTCTAAATTTCTTTATAGCAAATACGACTGCCAAACATTCGAGCTCAGTAATGGTATAGTTTTTCTCAGCTTTGCTAAGGCTCCGACTAGCATACTCTATAACATGGATATTTCCATCAACCTTTTGAGTCAAAACAGCCCCTAAAGCTTGAAGTGAGGCATCCGTCTCAATTCTAAACTCGCCAACTTCCCAATTGGGTCTAGTTAGAATGGGCGGAGTAGTGAGATGCTGCTTTAAGTTGGACAAAGCCTCGTCTTGTTCTGGACCCCAAGTCCACCGTT
>NW_007429140.1:0-476 GCF_000475195.1 Diaphorina citri
ACCAAGCCTAACCTATGAAAATGATGTGAGACCAAGCCTAACCTATGAAAATGATGTGAGACCAAGCCTAACCTATGAGAATGATACAGACCTCTCTCACACTCAAGGAGACCCAAGTCGCGCCACTCCATTGTGAAATGTCTGTATGATTTTTATAGGTTTGGAATGTTTTGGATTTTCAGACTTTTTCACGGAAAGTCGCTACAAAAATTCGCGCGACTACACTTCCACTATGCGACAACCCTTATGCGCACTATTACCCCACTTTTCCCTACAAGCATATTATTCTTATTGCTATCACATACATACATACTCGTATAATCTACTAGTCTACCTCTATTAACGACTTACCCATAATGAGCAATGTTTACCCCACTCTCTTTCGTCTGCATATACCACTCTTCTAATTACTTAGGTGCTTACATCACTATTACTAGGTAGGTATTTAGTATTTACCTTTATAGCACCTAATTACC
>NW_007429141.1:0-476 GCF_000475195.1 Diaphorina citri
GGAGACACAGAGGAGTGAAAGATGGGAAGTGAAAATAGAGAGCAAAGAAGGGAAATGGGGAAGAAGGATAAAATAGAGAAAAGAGACGAGGATAGAGAATTTATTCCGTCCTCCACATACATATTTATGTGAAATCTGAGGGAGAGAGAGAGAAAGAGAAAGAGAGAGAGAGAGAGACACAGAGAGAAATCTGAGAGAGCACGGTGTGACGTCATTAATTTGCGTGATGTCCCCCCTCTCACTCTCACTCCCACAGATAGTGACTTAGTATCCATGTTGAGAGGTTATCCTCTCAACATGGATAGAGAGGGAAGGGTGGATAGAGAGAGAAATAAAGAGAGAGAGAGAAAGAGAGAGAGAGCATAAGAAAAGGCCATGTCTCGTCTCGTATCTTATTTACATAAGGTAATACCTACATTACATAAGGTAATACCTACATATATGTACATAATACTATTTCCCTAAGTAACCAAGAC
>NW_007429142.1:0-476 GCF_000475195.1 Diaphorina citri
GGCGCACTACCCTCCAAGCTCAGTTTCCTTTCGGAATATTCTCTCCCGTGAAGCTCCCCTCTCCTGTTTTGGCTTGATAGAGGACCATCAGAATCGGTTCCGTTTACAAAAGGATAATACAACTCAGGATGGTTGAAGAACCCTTATTCCAGCCACTCACTATCAGGTACACCTGATGAGCACCTACACTATCAGGTAGACCTGACAGGTACGGCTGAACAGATCCGTCTTTCAGGTGTACCTGAAACCTCTGATGAACAGAAACACTATGAGGTAGACCTGATCAGGTCTACCTGATAGTGAGTGGCTGGCCATATATTAAGGACAAGTACAAGCACGAGTTTACTTCCAAAGGTCGGGCCTAGCGATCTTGACGTTCGCGCACCTCCCGGCACGCTTCATCGAATAAAATAGAACGTGCAGTCCTGCAGCGACTTCTTCTCCAGGTCTTCATACAATTTCATTTCGTCGCGCAC
>NW_007429143.1:0-476 GCF_000475195.1 Diaphorina citri
GGGATCTAGAAGTCGTAGAAGAAAAAGGAAAATTCCGTTGGTCCTCATTTTTCCTGCTCTATGACTTTGAAACACCACTCAAGTAAGCGCAACTGATCTATTAATACTCCTCTTTGTACTTCTAAAGTTCTAACTCCCCTTTTCTCTAGTTCTCTTTTTCCACCCTTCCTTCCTTTTTTCATTCTCTAATTATTCTTCTTACCTCTCTTCTCTCATTCTTTATTCTTTGCCTCCTTCTCTTCGTCTTCTACTTCTCCTCTGTTCTTAACCTACCCTTTATTTTCTCTAATTCTCTTTTCCTACCTCGCTTCCTCCTTCTCCTAGTCCTTTTCTCTAATTCTCTCTTCCTTCTTTCCCTACCTTTTTCTTTTCTCATCTTCTGTTACCTACCCTTTCTTTTCTCTAATTCTCTCTTCCTTCCTCTCACCCTTCCTTTTCTTCCCCTTCTTCTTTCTCTTCTCTTTCTAACTCGAGTT
>NW_007429144.1:0-476 GCF_000475195.1 Diaphorina citri
GTTTATATCTCCATTTAGGTAAGGTGTGCCTTGTTGCTAAGGCATTTGATTTACAACTTGTGGGACTATGGGTTGAATCCCAGCAGAGACATAAATATTAGTACCAAAATACCATAAATAAATACCTCTGTCAAACCTCTTTTTTTAAATATATTAGGTACACAGTAGGTACACAAAACAATTTTCACTTGTATCAGATGAGTTAAGAGGATGCAGAGAGAGGTAAACAAACTTAGGTTGCTTAGAAACAGGAGGTACCTACCTATTAAAGATAAAATATGCCAGCCTAGTTGGCTTAGTGGGTTACCGCGTCTGCCTTCTAAGCGCTAGGTCGCGGGTTCGACTTTATCCTAAACAGTTAAGGTTTTTTCCCTGGAACGGCTGGCTTTCTCCTATCCTGTCTTCCTTCTCTCTTCCATTTCAGGACGATAAGACCTCTGCGGTCAGATAAGACAGTTCCCTCTATCAAACCTCTT
>NW_007429145.1:0-476 GCF_000475195.1 Diaphorina citri
GCAAGAATCAAATCACAAGAATTAGCTTCACAGTGAATCATTCATCTTTGTGACTTGGGTTGGGATTACCTAGGTTGTCAACTTTTACAATAACTTGCCAATGCACTGATGTTCATAACCAGTTGTACTAGTCAAGGATCTGGAGTGAACATAATTTGAGGAGAAACCTGCTTTAGTAGTCAAGACATTCACAAAGGAACTAAGCTATGGGGCTAATGGGTTCTAATTTCCAAATTTGCATCCTGGCTGATTGGTCCAAAAGAACTTCAGGGTTTAAGGAACATAGAATAGAGTACCCAGATTATGCTCAGACAGCATAATCCAAGTTCAAAAGGAAAAAAGTTCATTATTTAACGTGATCAGTACAATGCCCTAAGTATGTATAATTTTAATCATGGGCACAGGATACTAAACAAAGCACAAACTATTTCCCACAGCAATATTCTGTGAGAAAACTGCCTCATTAGGAGTAGTTA
>NW_007429146.1:0-476 GCF_000475195.1 Diaphorina citri
CAGCATTTGTGTGTGAAAGTCTGGTGTGAAAAGTAAACAGAAGGGAATGAAACAGGGTCTTGTTATATCACGCACAGCTTAGTATGCTAAAGTCAGCCTAGTTAGCTGGGAGGGCAGAGCGTGTCTGTCTTGTTAGTGCTAGGTGGCGGGTTCAATTCCAGTCCGAGGAGGATTTTTTCCTAAACAACAGATAAGGTACTTTTTCAGAACGGCTGCGGATTTTTCCTATTAAACAGCTCCCCCTATCAAACCTATTAAAAAAGACAAGTAGGTAATAATAATATAAAAGGAGGAGTACCCAGTATACTATAGGATTAGGCCCGAGTAACATGCTACTGTCCCAGGAGATACCTGGACTGCGCAGTCTAGAACTCTGGAGATACTAACGTTTGTGTCGGACTTTATGGCTGAATTACAAATTACAAGAGCCAGCAAGTACCTACTTCACCTACAAGCCTCGTGTAAAACCACAGGCA
>NW_007429147.1:0-476 GCF_000475195.1 Diaphorina citri
AGAGATCCGTTTCCATTTGCATTTTCCACAGTCAGCTCAATCGAGTGGGAAATTTTCACAATTAAATCCCTCACCCTCTGCAATTAAATCCCTTTCGCCAAGCGTCATAAAAATTTAATGTGCCATTCCAGCGAGAAATGATAGCGTTGGGATTTATGGACTGAAAATGAACAGACTGAAAGGGATAATGTTTAATTCGACAATAACTTTTTACTCATTTGAATTTCAACTCTTCCATATTTCAATTGTTTCAGCAATAGTATGTTGAATGCATCAGCACCCACTGAGGTTAAGCAACGTTGTGGCTGGTATATCAGCTGGAAGGGTGACGGTCTGAGTTATGTGCTGTTGGCTTTTTCTGGCTCTAGGCTGGGTGAGGCCATCAATTCTGGTTGAAATCCCAGCGAAATGGAGAAGCAGAAAAAATATATATTAGCAGTAAAAAACATTATTTTAGCTTTTAGCTGAAAAAAAAA
>NW_007429148.1:0-476 GCF_000475195.1 Diaphorina citri
TCCTCTTCTTCTTTTCCGTCTCGTCCTAGATATCGCCTTCCTCTATTTCTTCTTCCGTTACCTCCTCCTCCTCCTTCTCAGTCTGCAATCACCTCTACAACCTCTACTCACCTATTGTAGATCTCCTCCCTCCCTAATCTATCGTCCCTCCCTCCTCCCATTCATCTTTAAGCATTTCGTCGCTCAATGAACAACAGGGCGTATTTATCGCCGATGTTACATTCCTGAGAAATCTGGATTTCTCTTCACAGAATCAGTTGCTAAAATTGGATTTTTCGATTTTGGGTGTTCTGAGTTCTGTGGAATCTCACAAATCGATTCAATTCAACCGATTTCAGACTTTTAGAGTATCCTAAAAATAAAGAAAAATCCCGAAAATTCTCAAAAAATCGTTTTCATGCCCACCCTGAAAAACTTGCAAAAAATAATAAAAATGGTCGTTGGGCGATGTTACTTCTCCAACGACGATATATGTG
>NW_007429149.1:0-476 GCF_000475195.1 Diaphorina citri
CTCTTTCCTTCGTTATCACCACATTGGTGTATTCGAACTTTTCATTTAGTCTCTTTTTCCGTCTTCTCATTCTCCTGCTACTTTTACCTCTCTCTCCATTCCTCCATTTTTTCTTCTCTCACCGTTCCTTTTGCTGCTTTCCTGCGTAAAATGCTTCCTTTTTCCACCATCTTTAGTGAGTTTCTCTCTTCACTTCCTTTGTTCCTATTGACACGTCTTTGTAGATTAGATGAGTTTTTCAAGGAAAATTGGTAATTTGTTGCTGTAAACTTGGTCCTAATGTTTAACTTCAATGATCGTCTCCAACTGAAGTCTTCGATTTCTGCGTTCTCTACCTCCGGAAATTGATCCAGGGGGACCAAGCAGGCAGAGTATGCTCATCATTTCTCTTATTATTATACATCGTTCTTTCCGTTGGACCTCTTCTTATAATGTTCGTCAGACCCCCCCCCCCCTCCCCCTTCCCCCCCCCTTCC
>NW_007429150.1:0-476 GCF_000475195.1 Diaphorina citri
CAATAAATTAACCAGACCACCAGTCTGCAATCTACTCCCATCTGTCTACTTCTGCTCGCTCTATAATAAGCACTCATAGTTCTTTCCTCCATTAAGATCGATCTAATGTAGTGTTCCTTTTATGCGATTGTTAAATTGATGTTGATTGCTTTCTTTGATTTCGTTTTGAGTGCTTGTAGGTAATTTACGTGTGTAACTATGGTTGACGTCACCAGTAACTGTCGTCTCTGCAAAGAGGCACCAGGAATAGCAGGACACATAATGAGTGAATGTGATGATGCCTCTCACAAATGATTGACGTATTCAATCAGGAATTCAATAGCACTTGAAAAAGTCAAACCCTTGACTCAAACATTTTAATGTTCTCAAACTAGACTGGATTCGACGAAGGGTTTTCGCCCACTCAAAAGTTATTCACACAGATCGCACTTTAAGGTGTTGACCTAGCAAGGTCGACCTTGTACTACGTTGACCTT
>NW_007429151.1:0-476 GCF_000475195.1 Diaphorina citri
GATGAATACTGAGATACGATGGGTAACGGAATGAACACAATGGTAAATCGGGAATATAGACAACCATTGACCAGGGAGCTAAGCACCACATCTAGACAATTCAACAGAACCTTGAATAGGGAACTTAGTACCACGTCTAGGCAGGTTAGAATGTGAAATACCTACAATCACATCATCAGGACCACAGCCTGAGTTTGAACTTAGTTGAAGATGAAGACAATCTGGTTGGCTAAAATCAACCAATCAAATTTCTACATTCAACTTTTCCACTTACCCCTGGGGCCATAAAGGGAATTTAAGCTCCGTTTAAGTTTTATTCTCGGTTTAAGCAAATCTGATTGGCTAAAAATTTTGAAATTTTTAAAATCAACCAATCAGATTGTTTAATCCGAGAGTTAAACTTGAACCGAGTTTAAACTCACCTTGTGGCCTCCGGCCTTAATCCAAGTTTAAACCAAGAGTGTGGTCCCAGTTCT
>NW_007429152.1:0-476 GCF_000475195.1 Diaphorina citri
GATTTGGAGACCGCAAACTCGCGAATAGGGTGTTTCCAGAAGTCATGTCGAGTTATTGTTTACCTTTCACCTTAGCGTCTAATCTAAATGCATGTCTTAGCTTACAGGGTGGGAGCTTGCCTTGCCTTGGGAAGGCTTGAATTAATGTAACGCTTTACCTAGACAGTGTATAGCTGTAGGTATAGCATCCCATATACAAATGGGAAAAAGTGGGACCCGATATTAGGTGCAGTGCTAGGAAACTTTCAGTTCTAAACAGAACTAGCGTCGCGACGACGAAGGAAGCTAGTATGTTGAATGCAAAAGCTCTCAATGGTTCACTGAAGTTGAGCAACGTTTCGCGTGGTTGGTAAGTTCGTACCCGGATGGGTGACCACCTGGGCAATCACCTGGCGCTAGCTTTTGCCAGCCCCACTCAGGCTGGGTGAGGTTATTATGAGCTAGGCGGATGGCTTGTCGCCGAATGAAGGATAAAA
>NW_007429153.1:0-476 GCF_000475195.1 Diaphorina citri
GATGACGCAGGTGACATTCCTCTTGACATACAGGGTGGTCGAAAAATCCTAAATCTTTCTATAGGGTGATTCAAAAATGGGATCCCCGTATAAGATGTTTCAGACACATTTGACTACAACGACAAGGCGCTGCCTTTAGAAATTGATGATAATGATGTTTCGAAAAACCTAAATCTTTGTATAGGGTGATTCAATTTTCCTACCACTTTGTAGCATGAATCTGGTGTACGACTGATAGAAAGACATTTATCCTTTATTCTACCATTAGGAAAAATATTGAGGGTAATGATAGTTGGTCCAGTTTTTAACATTATCTTTTTTTCGACAAAAATTAGTTTTTTTACCACCCTATTGGGCGTAGCTTAATCTAAGTGATTCCACAACCTACACCAACAGACGGCACGTAAGTTTTTGGAGTCGTATACATATAAAATGTCATTCCCAAAAAAGATACGGGACACCTTATTGAGACAGAC
>NW_007429154.1:0-476 GCF_000475195.1 Diaphorina citri
AGAAAAATTCCGTTGGTCCTCATTTTTCCTGCTCTATGACTTTGAAACATCACACAAGTAAGCGCAACTGATCTATTTGGATGAGTTAGGACAGAGTGATGTATGGTTTAGTACAGATGTAATTTATATGTATATTAATGCCTGATAACTTTATGCATATGCAACGTGCTAAGCATAATAGAGTGCGAATCTTTTCATTTTTACTTTTTTTACATGGTTTTACTTAACTTGAGATCTCTGTTTGTAATTTGTTTGTTTGTTTGTTTGTTTGTTTGGGTCAAATCTTGTAACTAAAATTTGGGCCACTTCCACAGGTCCGATTGACCTAAATTTTTTCTTCCATCGATTAATTTTGCCGGCAGCCTTATTACTTTTTTTACATACCTACGTAGGTAGGTGTAGGTACTTGTCCTTCGTAACATTTTTCTGGATAGATGATTGAAAATAGCTTTACTGATTTGAAAAGATGTTTTTTT
>NW_007429155.1:0-476 GCF_000475195.1 Diaphorina citri
CTGTCGGAGACTTTTGTTCCACAGTTAAGGTAAAAAGATCTCTTCAAAGGTTCAAGTCCATGCTTTTAAAAGCTCAGCACTTAGCTTAAGAGCTCAAAGCTACCAAATTTGAACGTCACCCTTTTTTTCTGTCGAAGGTCTGAGATTCCCTTTGTACCAATGACAAATTCTGTGCCGTAAATATTGGACAAATTTATTTGAGTTCTTTTTCGTCTATTTTAGCTCCTCAATCCTCTTCACGAGGCTAAGTACCTAAGTCGCAGTAAGCTGGCACGCTGGTAGCAAAATAATGTTGTAGTCTAGGTACATATGTACCAGTCTTTTCTCTTTTTCGTGGAAAAACATATACTGTGATTCTTCTTAAAACTAATAAGGGAAAAAAAATCTGCTACACTCGTGCAGTCGTGTCCAATCAAATGAGACAAAAACGTAAACCGGACAAATGTGTTCTTTTTCATTTGACAATGAAAAGTGTC
>NW_007429156.1:0-476 GCF_000475195.1 Diaphorina citri
ATCTCTCCACTGAGTTGCATTCTTCGGAAAAATAAAAAGAAAATACCAACAATGTTGGCAATTCCACAAATCCACACCCTCTTCTCTCGTATCAATTAATCTCCACCCACTAGGTGTCAACTCATGTCAACAAACCTCTCTGGAAACTTCCATACCGGTTTCCACTAATCTCAGTTCACAGAGATGACAGCTTCGCAGTTGATTTAGTAGAACCCCACTAGAAAACCACTTCAGACACGCACTCTGTTTCCTAGTTGACATTAGCCCACTCATATCCACTCATAATCACAACTTGGCTCGTTGTTATTTCCTCAATTGCGACCACTATGTAAATAAGTTCAGGTTCAGGTTCAAGATTTAAACTAGTCATCAAAGTTGCCTACAGAGAGTCCTGGGACTGTGTGAAGGCCAAGATTAGCCTGTCCTTAACACAAACTGGTTGAATAATCAAATCTCGCGGTGCTGTGGTAGATCCG
>NW_007429157.1:0-476 GCF_000475195.1 Diaphorina citri
AGGAGAAAGCTGGCTGTTCCGAGAACGAACTTTATCAGTTTAGGATAGGAGAAAGCTGGCTGTTCCGAGAACGAACTTCATCAGTTTAGGATAGGAGAAAGCTGGCTGTTCCGAGAACGAACTTTATCTGTTTAGTATAAAGTTCGCTTTGAGCCGGAACTTGTGGGACTTAGCGCTAGCGCCTTCAAGGCAGACGCGCTACGCGCTACCCTCCAAGCTAACTAGTCTGACTCACTGTGTTTAATAAAATCATAAAAAAAACTTCAGTTAGACTGCGAGTTTTTGACAAAATAAAGAAAAAAACTATGTATACATACATACTCGTATGTATTATAATGTATTGCGTCAAGACCAGGCTGGCAATTGTCTGCGGTTTGTTTTTCTCATTCATGAAATTTCATTTTCAGAGGACAGTTTGGCGCATCTGTTTGGTGATTCAGCATTAGACTCCAATGATTCAGTATTTAACACAGACT
>NW_007429158.1:0-476 GCF_000475195.1 Diaphorina citri
ATTTAGAACTGATGCCAATTTGCCAATGTGATTGTCCTTGGCAATAATTTCATAATTTTGTACTTTGTAATTATTTCTTCTATCTGTACCTATAACATTTTATTGAAAAATCAATAAAAGGAGGAAAAAAATCTAAATAAATGTAATATATGTGATGGCTTCTTATTTACATACATACCTTATCAGAACTGTCATAGTAAACCATTTTTTCATAAATAAATTTATGTATGGGTATCGAACCTGTAACAGTGTAACATTGACTGTGAATATTTTTTTTTTTTTGTTTCAGGCGCGCTGGTCAGGTTGGGTTCATTACTTGTAACATGCGTACAGTGAAGGAAGCTCATATAGGTGATACTATTCATCTCAAGGATACCCCTGTACCTCCCTTGGTATGTACCTATTACCTATATTTGTTTGGTACAGAATCCTAGTGTAATACCCACTTTTTTATAACCCACTATGTTTTTTTTTTT
>NW_007429159.1:0-476 GCF_000475195.1 Diaphorina citri
TTTCTTTCGGCTTTGTGGTTGGAATGAGGTCAATCAGGGGTGTCCTCAGCATAGTGAGGACAATTGAGTGGCTTCTTTTAAAAAATAACAACCAGCGGATAGTAGAATTACCAGAGTAAAAAAAACCATGTAAAAAGCAGGATCAGCAGGCAAATCTTTCTCCCATGCTACTATAACAATAAAATTGTGTTGAACAGACACTACTGTCCATGTCAGTAACAAACACCTCCTCCTTCTCCCCCAATTCCCTCATGTTCTTTTCTTCTGGGAGGAGGAGGAGGAGGAAGAGGAGGCCCCTCGCAGAGGAAAAGAAAATAAATCAACCATACCCACAATGTTGTAAATGGTGTGACATCGGTATTTCTGTGATTTTGAAAAGGTTGCACCACATGCTGCTCACAGCATTTTCAGTTGTCTTCCATTTCAACCACACACACCCAAACACTGTCTACGACATCTTGTAAATATCCGTTTCC
>NW_007429160.1:0-476 GCF_000475195.1 Diaphorina citri
TTGGGGATGTAAGATGGCGGTTTCCGAATATTAATACTTATAATATAGGAAAGTCTGATGTTAGAAATTATATACATATGCATTACAAACTATGTATATGTAGTATGTATATAAATTATATTGTATTGTGTATTACAAACTATGTACAGTAGAACCTCGATATAACGAAATCCAAGGGAAAAAACCAAAATTTCGTTATATCTAAGTTTTCGTAATATCTATTTTTGGCTTTATGGTTTTTTCATTGTATCGAGGTTGAAATCGTAACAATTTCATTATATCGATTTACTTCGCAATACTGAGGTCAAATCAGAGTAACTTCGTTATACCTGCTGAGGTAATCCTACTTGGTTTTAAGATCACTTCGTTATACTGAGGTTAAAATTCAATCAATTTCGTTATATTGAGGTAATTTTTCCCGGGGTCATGCCCCATATTACTTCGTTAGGTATATCTATTCTTTTTATTTCGCTATA
>NW_007429161.1:0-476 GCF_000475195.1 Diaphorina citri
CGAGTTTAAATAAAACTTCTTAATACTCCTCCGATTTGTCCCCTATCAGAATTTCTGAACACAAAGAAATTCAGAGGCCATAGAAAATCCATCAAATTAACAGAGCCATTGATTCTCTTCTCAGAAGAAAACGAGCACAGTAAGTTATGGTAAGGTAATTCTCTTGCTTGATGCCAATATAGCTAGATAGAGGAAAGTCTCTGCCGTCCATACTTGGACGCTTTTCGTTCATCTGCTCTTGTGCAGGAGAACAAAATCCCAAAATGAATTTCAACATGAGCCTATAGAATAGACCCAGAAATCAGAAGTTATGCTGATGTTAAAATCCATCCGTATATGAGACATTGAGACCTCTTCATCACTCAGTACCAGTATGTTCAAAGCCGTAACAGAGAAGTATAAGAAGAACTATTAAACAATTAATTAATTTTATTTATTTGCCTCGCCACTCGCATGTTAATGACATGCACGGCGTT
>NW_007429162.1:0-476 GCF_000475195.1 Diaphorina citri
CTTCATCGAATTCAGAACGCCAAAAATGTGGACGGTATGACTCTCGAGTACAGGGATGATAGCAATGAGGTGAGACATAGCTTTCCAATGAGGAGATCCTGGGTTCGATCCTCAGAAATGACGAAAATCTGTAGTTTTTCCAATGCAGCCATTAGGAAAAACCCTAGGTGTTGCCTCAGTAGATTAGTATAAGTTTAACCCAACTTTAAAGGCCCGTACAGGGATGATAGCGATGAGGTGAGACATAGCTTTCCAATGAGGAGATCCTGGGTTCGATCCTCAGAAATGACGAAAATCTGTAGTTTTTCCAATGCAGCCATTAGGAAAAACCCTAGGTGTTGCCTCAGTAGATTAGTATAAGTTTAACCCAACTTTAAAGGCCCGTACAGGGATGATAGTTTAGCCAACACCTGCGAGCAGCCTAAGACGCGTTTCGTTCTTATTTGAACTCATCAGTTAGACATAGCTCTCAGGTG
>NW_007429163.1:0-476 GCF_000475195.1 Diaphorina citri
TCATGTAGGTAATACGTTTGTGAGATAGGTACTGGTCAACACAAGAGTTGGTACTTTTACGAACTTTACTAGCAGGTATATCGTACTAGGTACTTTATTAGTATATCGTATGCTACTACCTCCAAATATTTGAACCGTTTTGGTAACCAACTCTCTAAGACTGTTAAGAACAGAAGGCCACAAATGACTGGAGATATGCCAACTCAATATAAATCCTAGGAGCTTAATTGAATTCGAAAAATAAAATGATCACTTTTCCCATACTAGTTATGTCTGTCCCATATTCGCTCATTGAAGGTACTTTGATACTCTGTACGTAGATTATTAGATCATAAATTATTAAGAAAACCATGAGCCACGCTACGTATAAAGCACGGATAAAGTACCTTTTATGTACCTACTTCCAGTTTAAAGTTCAAACGCGCACAGCAGAGTTTCAAAAAAGACCCATAACCCATAAATTTATAGCAGGGGTT
>NW_007429164.1:0-476 GCF_000475195.1 Diaphorina citri
AGTTTACGAGAAATCCAGGCCTAGATGACTTTAGGAACACCCGATTGTTATATTCTTCGTTCTTCCTCAGTAGGTAATTACTTGTTTTTCCTCAGCCACCTAACACCTGTCTCGGGCAGAATCCTTTGCACCTACACTATCTACAGTATCAGAAGTGTAATTTTTGTAAGTGTAATATTTCATGTGAGTAAATATCAGTAAATTACAAAGCATATATGTAAATTTCAGTGAATTACAATGCGTAAACATTTCACAGGTGGTGAAGGAATAAGTTTTTATCACTTATGCCTTATTTCCTCACATACCAGTGTTTTACCAGAGTTGTATATCATAATGGTTAAGTTTCCTTCTACTGCTCCTTGCTTTATTATTGCTACTTGTTGGTATGCTATTTATGCTACTAAGCTACTTGGTAGTTTAATGCCGAGACTTATGGCACTTGCTTCTGTGTCCTAGCAGGCTGGAAGCTCCTCTCA
>NW_007429165.1:0-476 GCF_000475195.1 Diaphorina citri
TACCAGGGGACCTATACAATACCCACTTCCCAGAACAATACCTATACCTACCTATTTTATATTCATGTCTTCATATTTTTCACATTTTTTTCATTCCTTACGATATAGTCTGGAAGTATGATCGTCATTGTTTATAGGAGAGCATTTAGTCTAACCTATAACATACACACTAGTGCAGCCTATCGTTCTAACGATTATTGGGCCAGTAACTCACTAGCAGGTAGACCTGACAGGTGGACTTGATCAGGTGTACCTATCAGGTCTGCCTGATAGTGAGTGGCTGGCCTTGGAGCCTATCAACTTAAATAAATTTCGCTCATCTTTTGTTAGCTATAATTTATAAAGGCTCATTAAATGCTGATATACCATCACGAGAGTATGATAGAGCTCTCAACATATTATGCTATGCGATGATAACTATCATGTAGTTCACAGGTTCACACAATGATAGAGTTCTCATGAAAGTGCCTCTCACA
>NW_007429166.1:0-476 GCF_000475195.1 Diaphorina citri
TTTTTTTGCAACTACCTAAGGGGTTTTTTCTTGCAACTAAAGGGATTTTCTAACAACTAATGAAGATCTTGCAGCTAAGTGGCTTTTCTAGTAAGTAGGGGAATTTTCTAACAACAATGGTGATCTTCTAGCAGCTAAAATGGATTTTCTTGCAAAATATTGTGGATTAGCAATTGAGGGGATTTTTTTCCCTGGAAATATAGGGATTTTCTGGGTACTAATGTGGATTTAAATAGGGATTTTTTGGGTACTAATGTGGATTTACTAGCAGGGATGTATTTTGCAAAAAAGAGGGATTATTTGGATTTTCTTGCAGAAAAAGGGATTTTCTTGCAACTAATTTCTAGAAACTAGCATGAATTGTCCAATCTAGTAGACTGATGAGGGTTTTCTGAACTAAAAAATACTCAAACAAGGATTTTCTTTTTCTAGGCTAAACTAGGCTTATTTCTAAAGAAAACTTTCTAACTTTCTAT
>NW_007429167.1:0-476 GCF_000475195.1 Diaphorina citri
ACCAGGCGAGCGCCTTGACCACTACACCATGTCTGTCTGTTTGTTCCACCATAAACCATAATAAAAAAACAAGAGGAAGAAACACAAGAGGAAGACCACCACTGGACTACATCAAACAAATAATGGAGGATATGGACGTCACAACCTACTACGATCTCAAGAGGAAGGCAGAAGACAGGGAATCATGATGGCGTACTGCAGCAAACCAGCCTTATGGCTGTTAACCAATGATGATGAAACCATAATATTATGTACATTTGAATGGTTAGTCGACCTGTTCTACCAAACAGAACGATTTAGGATATGTCTGGCTAGGGGACGTTAAACAGAGAGAAGACTAGCGTCTGGCTGTGGGACTATAAACAGGGAGGAGAACAGCTAACCCTAACCAGCCTAGTAAGCTGGCAGTTCCTCAAAGGGTTCTCTCTGCTTTTAAAGACCAAGTACAAGTCCTCACGATGGTTGACTGCGGTTCA
>NW_007429168.1:0-476 GCF_000475195.1 Diaphorina citri
TGTTCGAGGACGAACAATTTTCTTAGGAGGGGATAATGTTACAGAACGCGTCTAGAGAGAGTATTTAGCTATGTATGTGTAATGTATGAGCTATAAACGTGAAGCCTCGAGAAGAGGAATCAAAAATGATACTGGTAGCGCAACCTGGTGGAGTTCAGGCAGAACTATTAACAATCGTGAAACTTGAAATCTAGTTAGGAAAGGCGGTCTCCAACTTCCATGTTTATGTGTACCAGATGCTATGTAGAAAGGTACTTCTCGGCCCACGGGTTGATAACCACTGTACTAGGATAGAGCGGGTGGGTTCCAGAATGAGAGTTGAGGTATAGGTAGTATAGGTACATAGATAGACAGGTATAATCACAGTATTGTCGAATTTTATAGTCCGTTCTAGAAATGAATAATGACGTAGGATTGTCTGGAATTTAGGAGAAATTCTCTAGCACATTCCAGGTGCTTCCTCACTCTCTCGGGGA
>NW_007429169.1:0-476 GCF_000475195.1 Diaphorina citri
TGAAGAAGAGACCTACCCGAGGCGTTCTTGGTCTTTAGCCCTATTTATGATTGTCTTTTCGATCAAGTTTATTTATTCTTTTTTCCAAGAGGTTTGATAGAGGAAACAGTAACAGCCAAGGTCTTATCGTCCCGAAATCGAAGAGAAAAGAAGACAGGATAAGAGAAAGCCAGCCGTTCCGAGAACGAACCTTATCCGTTCAGGATGAAATCCACCCCGTAGATATTATTTGATTGAGTGGAATTTTCGGCACCCTATCGTACGTCACACCAAAGATTGTAACCATTATAAACCGTGCTATTTTCAGAGGTGACAGAACTGAAGGTGATCAATGTGAAGAAGTTAATGTACGTATGGAGTGACCAAGAGCAAAACTTCATCAAGTTGGTAGGTTTGGACAAGGGTCTGACCAACTCTCAACTGCACCAGTTCAATGGATTCACCTTTGAAGAACAATTCATGAGGTAAGAGCCACC
>NW_007429170.1:0-476 GCF_000475195.1 Diaphorina citri
GATGAGAGAGAGAGAGAGAGAGAGAGAGAGAGAGAGAGAGAGGGAGAGAGGGAGAGGGAGAGAGAACGGCTGAAGGGAGTTAGTGAAGGTAAGAAAGAGGGTTAGAGAGAAAGAGAGCGATGGAAATCTAAGGTTTACTTGTGTAAGTTGTTTTTCTTTTGAGAAGATAAATATAGTTTCAAACCACATTCTGTTTGAGGATTTGTAGTTTGTACGACTGTTTTTTGGTTTACTTTTCTTTAAACTTTCAAAAGATAAATGTATAACCTAGGGGTTCAATGGGGATAAATGGCACCTAGGGGTTCAATGAACTGAAGAACTCACTCAGCAAAGAGGACCCTGTATGTTGTTTGAAGTCAAATATTCCCTTAACGAAAGACCTTGTTATAATCGAAAATTAAGGCAGGGACCTGACGTACTCCGGAAACTGTTCTAATCCAATTCAGACACATTTCGAACCCTGTATGCTGTTCGAA
>NW_007429171.1:0-476 GCF_000475195.1 Diaphorina citri
GGAGGCCGTTAGAAGCAAAGGCCGTAGTGGCCTCTGTCTCGAGTATACGGAAATCAAGACCAAGCCCCCGGACGGGTCCTTCGAAGTGGCCAAGTAAGTTTTGATCCTATACCAATTAACATTAAATCCATTAACTTTAAAAAAAACTTCATTAGTTTAAAAAACTTTGAAAAACTTCATTGACTTGCGAACTTAAAAACTTTATTAGGAACACTCCTAAAGCAAGGAACTTCCCTCTTTATAGAGAGTTTGTTGCAAAAGTGGCCAAGTAAGTGGTGATTGTAATTGTACAGGGCTTGAGGATAGACATAATCTACATGGCCCTAGTAATTTTGTTATAAGAGTAAATCAAAATATATAAAATGTATAAGTGAAATACATGGTGCTCCTATAGCTAAGTACATATTGAAAGCAAAAGAATGCAATAGGAAAAAAAGAATGCAATGATCTTGTACAAATTATCATTAACTTAAAAA
>NW_007429172.1:0-476 GCF_000475195.1 Diaphorina citri
TTTCATTTTTGAACGATTAAAATATTTCTTACTCGCCATCACCCCCCTTCCATTTTCACCTTCATTTTCCTCCTCCTTTCCCTCCGTTTCTTCAGCCTTCTTCTTTTCCTTGTACCTACCTTTTCGCAGCCTCCTTTTTTTTCTCCTTCTTCTTCTTATCATTCTATTCAAGGAGAGTTTGCTCTCCCCAATTACCTATTCTTACTGATACCTGTAATAATGAATTTTCTTTTGGACGATTTTTTCCTCCTTCTTTGTAACACAAACGAGGAAAACAAATTTTTGAGCCTCTCCTCTCTATCCTCCTTCCCTCCACAGGTTTATCATGATCACAAAATTAGCCCAAATTTCCAGCTGTGCAATGACTTCTTGAATGTCAGCAGTTCATCTTATTTCTCTTGACTGTCGGAATTTTTTTCAGAATATCCTTTGAATTTAATAAAGTTTGTGAAAAAGATGGTGATGAGACGGGGTGG
>NW_007429173.1:0-476 GCF_000475195.1 Diaphorina citri
TTTGAATCCAGACAAGAGATCAACAGATTCCTTAACTGATCTTTGTACTAATTACAAGAGATGTGTTAGGAGTGAATTATAAAATCGACTGTTTTATCACTCTTCAGTGAACTATGTATATCGGATCCTAAAACATCTAACGTAACTCACTCTTCAACTTCCTAATCCCTATGGGTAAAAGGAGTTAGGATCTAACTCAGGAGTAGTTCACTGAAAAGAGTAGTTCTTTTTTCACAACTCACTCACTCTTTACACATCTCTACTGATTACCATCTGGACATTGAACAGATTTGAGATCGCAATCGCTAAGTACTCTTGCAGTTTTTGGTTTCAATGTCGTTTAGTTGTCAGTGGTATTAGTTACACATCTTGAAATCGGATGTTGGAGATAAGATAGCAAACATCTGCGGATGATGGTTGGTAAGTTATGGTATGAATTTCATCATGGAGATAATTCTACGATTTCGAAACCGTTA
>NW_007429174.1:0-476 GCF_000475195.1 Diaphorina citri
TTATAGAATTATTCTTGGGTCAGGCACAAGTCTACTAGCTTGCTCTGGGAGATACAGGGTGATGTGGTTGTAGAGTGGGAGTTTTTTTTAATGATGCCCTAGGCATGAACTTCATCATCTATAATGTCCATTTAAAAAAAGGCAGCTTATTTAGCTTGGTTGGTAGCGCGTCTGCCTTGTAAGAGCTAGGCCATGGGTTTGATTCCCACAGGTCCTTTTACCTCGGTTGTTCTCACAAATACACCTTGCTTTCCAACCACAGACAGAAAATGTCTATTACTTAGGGAACGTTTGTATGTATCGACCTACGTAGATACTTAATGTGGGTACTTGTACTTGAGGTAGGATTCTGCCATCTCTACTTTACTTTGAAATTCCTTGAACTGACAAGTTGCAAGTGCACATCAATTTACCTACTTGTAATTGTGTACCTACTTACTGTAGTACCTTAAGTACCTACCTATAACTATAACTAA
>NW_007429175.1:0-476 GCF_000475195.1 Diaphorina citri
ATTTTCATGGACACAAAAGAATTTTATAAAAGCTTGGTCATGGTCACTCAAGGATTACTAATTCCAAGGTCGAATATAACTCAAGGATTACTAATTCCAAGGTCGAATATAGTATGTTAATTTTTAATTTACGTAGTCCTTTTTGTATTGTGTGGATATACCGATATACCTACATTATTTCTTTTGAAATATATATATATGTGGCACAATTTTCAGTTCTTCTATAGATAGGCTTGCCAAATATCCAAAATGTCGATTCGGGACGCGAATCCGCGAACATAATCGCAAAATCCGCGAACATAATCGCAAAATCCGCGAACAAAATCGCCAAATCCGCGACCATAATCGCCAAATCCGCGAACAAAATCGCCAAAAATCCGCGAACATAATCGCGAAATCCGCGAAATCCGCGAACATAATCGCGAAATCCGCGAACATAATCGCCAAATCCGCGAACATAATCGCGAAATCCGCGA
>NW_007429176.1:0-476 GCF_000475195.1 Diaphorina citri
TTCTCGCATTCTGATTGGTTCTTTCATTTTGGGTCGATGACTCCTTGCTGCCATATTCAAATGGATAAGGTATAATAAAGGCCGTGGTGCGAAAATACGCAAAATACTCCAACTTATTACTGAATCACAGACTCGGTTTGTTATTCCTTTGGCATTTTACTCATATTTTGACAAGAAATTTAATGTTTTTGTGGGGCCAATGATATTAAGCTTCCTTCATACATAACATTAAGGAATATTCATAAAATTAATAAAATCCCCTTTCAACCATAATTAAATATCCGTTTAGAAACAAAAGGACATTGAATTTGAAAGAAAAGAAAAGCTGGCCGATCCCTCTCACTCTTCTCTATGTAAACATGTACCTATTTACTTACCTATGTATGTAGATGCAGTAAGTACCTATAATATTGTAAGAGTGCAGTATGGTTTAGTTAGAAATGGGGTAATTACATGCAGTTTTTGTCACTTTCCAT
>NW_007429177.1:0-476 GCF_000475195.1 Diaphorina citri
ACAGTTAAAGCTGAGTCTCAGTTAGAGTTGACTATAACTAGTTAGAGTTGACTATTACTAAAATAAACAGTGAAAGTTGATTTAAAAAATATAAAATCAACTCTCACTAGTTAGAGTCAACTCTAACTAACCCCTCTTAGTGAAAGTTGATTGATTGAAAAAAATATAATCAACTTTCACAAGTGAGAGTTGATTCTATCCGGCGCCAGCTACAGATCACGTGCTGGTAAGATGCGTGCGCATCTCTTTGTTTTCATTTTATCCCACTTACAAAAAAAAAGTGTTCAGACTCTTCTACGGCACAATCGTCTGGAAGTGGTCAAGGATTTTTCAGGTGCTCCTGCCAGACGAAGTGTACTTCTAACAAGTGTTTTTGTAAGAAGAAGAATGTACTATGTAACTCCAAATGCCATAGTTCCTTGCCATGTGGCAACAAATAAACAACTTTTATTTTAAAATAAACCTTCTTACACCTA
>NW_007429178.1:0-476 GCF_000475195.1 Diaphorina citri
ATCTCGAAATTTGTCGCGACGACCTATGAACTCAAAGCGAGAAAGTTTTAGATAACACTTCAGTCGATCATTAAAGACAGGTTTTAGCGTTACCTATGTTAAGCTACGGCGAGGAAGGCCAATAAATGGATGGGTGACCTAAACATTATATTGGGAATAAAAGGAGAACGGGCTCTAGTCTTGATTTTAAATCATTACATAAAAGTAAAATCAAAAAATACACCTCGATGTAAACGGGTCTTTAGGAGTTTTACATTCGTAAACGGAAAAATTTCCGTTCCGTCGGAATTCGAACCCAGCACCCAGTTGAGAGTAAATACTCCGCCACACAGTTGAACTTACGAATCCACAGACGTGGGCTTACGAAATCTGTCCAAATTGTCCAATGACCTAATGACCATCAGGTTATGCCATAGGGTCCTCAGGTCTAGCCCGTTTCATCAGGTTACGCCATAGGGTCCTCAGGTCTAGCCCGT
>NW_007429179.1:0-476 GCF_000475195.1 Diaphorina citri
AATAGTTCAGAAATAACCAGAGCTCGAATAAAATGTTTATATGTATGATAAACGATACCTATTTTCTAAACAAAACTGACTATGTTTATGTTTATCGTGATTATTTTGTTATCAGACGTAGCATAATGATCAGTGACTGTTCCTTCATGCTCGGGTTGACTTTCATGGTAAATTTCACAGAGTTAGATACACACATACTTGTTTACATAGGTACCTACAAGTATCTACTTTATTTTATATTTTTTAGGTACAGAGGTACCTATTAAAGATCTATTAAATTAGGTACCTACCTACAAGTACTTTATTTTATATTTTTTGGTCGACCTATAGATATATCAAATTAAAGGTCTTTTTACCAGGAACACGAAAGTGGTGGTGCAAATTTTGGCCAGAAAACCATAAAGCCAAAAAACTGGTTTTTGGGGGATTTTTCCTTCTTCTTTCGGTGCCTATCCGCTAATCCGATTCGGGTGTCG
>NW_007429180.1:0-476 GCF_000475195.1 Diaphorina citri
ATGTCAAAAAAGTGATTTTTAGCCCATGGTCTGTACGTATGTATGTACGTATGTATGTACGTACGTACGTACGTATGTGTGTGTGTACTACAGGTTTAAATGGGAAAAGGTGGTATACAAAATATCTCAAGAACGGTTAGTCGTAAAGCGATGGAATTTGGTATGACATACCGGTATGGTCCAAGGACGCGACTGTAACAATTTGGTTAAAATCGGATAGTCACTCATCCAGATTTTAACCAAAGTCAATGTTNNNNATAGTCACCCATCCAGATATTAACCAAAGTCATTGTTACTTAACAATTGTTTCATGAGAAAAAGGTGGTATACAAAATATCTCAAGAACGGTTTGTCGTAGAGCAATGGAATTTGGTATGCTATACCGGTATGGTCCAAGAACGCGACTGTAACAATTTGGTTAAAATCGGATAGTCACCCATCCAGATATTAACCAAAGTCATTGTTACTTAACAATT
>NW_007429181.1:0-476 GCF_000475195.1 Diaphorina citri
TTTCTATCAAATCTCTTAAAATAACCCCTCTCCGTTCGTTCAATTGAGGATTATGCGATTATGTACTTATTTATAATTAGTATTAGTATTAGTGCTTTATTTAGACTGTCGAATTAGGACATGTAGTCCCATTATCTTTATAATTTGGCGCTTGTTTTAAGAAACTTTATCTTCTTTGTTTCAGGCCGAGCCAGCCCTGATGTATGATTCCGTGCATGTATTGGCGGCAGGGCTGGCACTCCTTGACAAGAGTTCTGTCATCAAAACATCCAACTTATCCTGTGATCTGGAAGTACCTTGGAGGGATGGTCTGAGCTTGTACAATTATATTAATACGGTAAGATCTTTAGGTACCTAACTATTAAGGGGTCTAAGAGTGGTATTATTGAAAACAAACCGTATAGTGTTGACTTGGGGGCTCCTTTTCCTATAGGTAGATAGATAAATACTATGGCCGGAGCGAAGCCACACTTTTA
>NW_007429182.1:0-476 GCF_000475195.1 Diaphorina citri
CTCGACTGGGCTTGAACCAACGCCCTCCTGTTTACCAGGCGAGCGTCTATTGATCCAGCAATGTCAATAAATGGAACTGGAGTACTGTGTTTCGGGGTAAACACTGCAAGACGTCAGGTTTTTAAATAAATGTTTCTTAAGCCCGCCACTCACAATGAGTTTTATCGCCCGGTCGGGAATCGAATCCGCGACCTAGCGCTTACAAAGCAGATGCACTTCCCTCCAAGCTCACTTGGCTGGCTGCTGCAGGTTTAACCCATTCTAAACTCTACATGACAGTGCCTAGTCCTACTTACTGTGTAATTACTTCAGATATGGGCGTATCTATGGGGATTTGGCTGGAAGAACCTAGATTTGCCTAACTCTAAAATATACTCGTAAGTAATATGTCAACATGAGAATCACAAGAATACTTACCAATGAGACCGTTCGGTCTTCGGCCAGAATGAAGCATGTCCTTCTTCATTCTCTGTAGA
>NW_007429183.1:0-476 GCF_000475195.1 Diaphorina citri
AGCAGCAAAAACTGAAGCAGCAAATAGCATAGGTACCGGGGGAGAATGCACTTCAGCAAATATACGCTGACTACATCTGACTACTTCAGCAAATAGGTGTGTTGTACAAAGAGCACTTCAGCAAATAGGTGCATAGGCTTCAGACACTTCTACGCTATAGCAACGTATATAGGGTGGCAAGCGTTTCAACACTTCGGGGCAAGGCCGTATTTAGGGCCCCCCTAGAATATTATTAAAAAATCCTAGATACCGCTCTGCTTTGGGGTATCTTACTTGGGAATAGTTGACAATTTGAAGTAACCTGGGAGTAGCCTGTATAGTTAGCTTGCCATGTCTGCACGATTAGTTCTGTGTTACAAAGACATTATGGTGGTCACTTGTTTTGACAAGATGATAAACTAGGCTACTATCAATCGATGTCAATAACTATCTCAATATCAGATGAACTTCCTTTCACCGGACTCTGGTCAAGTGAT
>NW_007429184.1:0-476 GCF_000475195.1 Diaphorina citri
AGTAGTTTTGGCCAGATGATTTGTCACAATAAATGTTCAGTCTGAAATCTTGAAATCCGTGTCTTCCACACTAAACAGAGACTGAGGTACGTGCGAAATACCTGGACCTACATATTATGTATAGGTACCATGCACAAACAGTCAAACAATAGTGCCTATCTCCCCACTACCTATATGTAGGTATGTCTACAGCTGATTATTTTGATACTTAGTTAAATATCGATATAATTTTTTGACAGATATCGATTATTATTTACATCGTTGATAGATTGGTCGGTCGACGATTATATTAATTTCAGGGTGTGTTTATGTACCGGGTTGAGATGAGCTCGGACGAGGTGAGATAGGATATTGTTTCTACAGTTTTGCATTGGAGTGGTAACTTAAGCAAGGATAGTGTGGGATTGTTGGGCATTTTTTCTAACCCTCTGTCCCGGCGGCAATTTTTAAAATTAATTTTATATTTATTTTTGTTT
>NW_007429185.1:0-476 GCF_000475195.1 Diaphorina citri
TCTCTCTCTCTCTCTCTCTCTCTCTCTTCTCTTTTTTCCTATCTCTTTCTCTATTTTTCTATCTACCTATCTCTCTCTCTCTCTCTCTCTGAGGATACTTCCTCTTTTTCATTCTGTCTCTGTCTCTTTCTCGCTTTCTCTGTCTCTCTAATCCTCTTTTTCTGTCTATTTCTCTCTCTCTCTCTCTCTCTCTCCTATTTCATCCTTTCTCTTTGAGGTAGAGCTCTTACATTCTCTCTCACTCCGTCTCTCTCTCTCTCTCTCTCTCTTTTCTGGCCCTCCTTTTCACTGCTATATTTTTTCTTATTACTATCTTTCCTCCTCTTTCTTTTTCTTTCTCTCTTCGAACTTTGTGTTTTCTTCTTTCCTTTGCATTTACCTCTGTTTTTCTCTCTCTCTCTTTTCGTTTCAAGTCATTTTCCTTACCGGTAATTTTCTATCTCGCTTCTTCCACAGAAACCGTGGGGTTTAGAATA
>NW_007429186.1:0-476 GCF_000475195.1 Diaphorina citri
AACTCGGAAATTATTTGCTAATGAGGAAAAATATTTCGTTCGTTCATGAATGCGAGAGGGATTGTGAGGTCTCAAAATGGCAAAGCTCCTTTTCATGAACGATTGTAGTGCGCATTGTTTCAGAAGGTTTGATTGGATAAAATTTACGTCAAGGCGTTGTACGACGAATTCAAAATTGTACTTAGCCACAAGAACCAAAAGCTAATCAAAAACACTTTGCTCCATCTTAAGCGCATTGTTGCCAATAATTGATTCTAACTCGGAACGGAATCAGAATGAATAAGCATGGCATTCGCTACATTGTACATGTACAGATTGTACAATGTAGAGCCCTGTGAAAATAATGTAATAGTAAGTAAGAATTCATAAGCCGTAAACAAAAAACCCACTCTGAGGCTCAGATGTAGTTATGTAGGGGCAAACAGCCCCAAAAGATGGGTTAAGTAAGAAGCCTTAGTTAGCCCTTTGCTTCAGTT
>NW_007429187.1:0-476 GCF_000475195.1 Diaphorina citri
AAGTTATATTTCTCCTACCATAATGGCGGAACCATGATTTCATGTGACACATGAATCTGTCCGCAAAAGGTTAAGCATGAAAAATGACGTCCAAATTCGCGCATCAGAGAAGATAAAATGTCTTACAGGGACTTTTCAAATTTACAAATAGGTAGTTGGGTACATTTAATGCAAAAGTACTACCGAATCTCGAATTCTAAAACTTTGTTCATGGTAGCTTGGTACAGACTATACGGCACAAAAGATATAGTAAAAAAATGGAACTTAACTGAAAACGAAAAACAGGACTCTTCCTTGACCTTATCAAAAACACCTACCCATAGGTAGGTAATATAAAGAACCACACGGAACAGAATAATAGCTCACAGAGTATACAATATGGTCGACAGAGGAGAGTAGAAGGGGAATTAACTGCTGAAGATACCTTGACCTAGTTTTGACTGAAATAAAATGACATGCTGTGGAAAACTCCAACG
>NW_007429188.1:0-476 GCF_000475195.1 Diaphorina citri
CTCTATTAAGGCTTAGGTGTAGAGGCAGTTGCCCTAACCTAAAGGATGGGTTAAGCTTACAAGAATCTACGAATCCGTACCGTAGCCTCATAAAAACTGCTGGTTATCTCGGGCCCACTCAAGCTGTGATGAATGTGTCAAATGTGTGTAGGTGGATATCTTGTCTCTGAATCTGACTCCAATCACTAAAACCCTCAAGGTGTGTCCACACGTAGTCGACCGGCCGTCGCATCGATTGACATAGCGATTGAACAGTCCACACTGCCTCGACAAAATAGATTCACCTCGTCGATCGACGCTACGAGCCGTCAACTATGTTTGGATACACCTTTAGATGTTACGATAGTACGATACACATTATAACGATGTGACATCAAATCATTTGATAGGATGAACGAATATATGGAGTTTTTGGTCGATGTCCTCGATTTCATCAACATAGTATATGTAGACGTACTTTATAACTAAGATTGTGC
>NW_007429189.1:0-476 GCF_000475195.1 Diaphorina citri
TTATTATTATTATTATTATTATTATTATTATTATTATTATTATTGCATTTTTTGTGACCTAGGTATAGTGTTAAATTCTCGCATTTTTTTCCTTTTCTTCGTGGAAAATTACATTTTTTGCGCTCCAGATAGTTTGAATCTTTCAATTACAATATACGTAGGTATTATGGAATATGGTACATAACATGCATGTATGGGTTCATATTACTCTCTATTTTGTATTTAATATTTTCCACATAATACCTACCTATTTGGTAATCCGGAATCAATATTATTTATATCGGGTTTACTTAAATCCGTGTCCATTGTCCACATAGGTATAGTCGATTGACGTCGACTGAAACCGTACACTGTCTCGACAACATAGATTCACCTCATCCATCGACTATCGACTGTGACATTTTCTCTTTAGTATCCATACAAGTCGACTGGATGTGTTGTTTTTTTTTTTTTTTTTTTTTTTTTTTTTTTTTTTT
>NW_007429190.1:0-476 GCF_000475195.1 Diaphorina citri
ACACGGAATTTTTTCCAACATTCCCGCTGTTTTTAATAATATTTATTCTAGCTGAATTTTAATATTTATTCCAGGTGAATTTATACATGTTGTTAACTTTCTCTTTGCCCTAACTACCTAATACTACCGGGGGTAATAGCACTGTATAGTCTCATCCAGGCAGTCTAACAGGGTGTGTGTCAGTCTAGAACTTGGAGGTTGGCGCTCCTGCCTTGTAAGTGCTTGGTCGCGGGTTCGATTCTCGCCCGGGACGAACTTTATACCTAACCAGATTAAGGTTTGAACTGCTGACAAAAAGGGACTTCTCAGTCCTTCGTTGGCAGTATAAATAAGTTATTTGTAATGGTTCGTTCTCGGAACGGCTGGTTTTCTCCTATCCTGTCCATCCCTTGTCTCTTCGATTTCGGGACGATAAGACCTTAGCAGTTCCAGTGTCCTCTATCAAACCTCTTTAAAAAAAAAAAAAAAAAAAAAAA
>NW_007429191.1:0-476 GCF_000475195.1 Diaphorina citri
CATGATGATGTAAACTTTCAATGTTTCATGTGTAAGATATGTTGTGATCAGCTTTATTTGGGTCATGAACAATTTCAATCTCATCTCCGTGAAACGCATGGTGAGTCTCATGTTGTATTTGATAGTTATGTAGTGACGTCATTGGATCAAATATTGCTCTCTTGTAAGCTTTGTGGTGAACCTTGTGTATTCTCTGGTTTTTGTCGTGAGCATGATGCGAATGTTAACATTGACAATTGTAGTGAACATCCCGAGTCTCATTCATGTGAACCTTGTAATGTCATGTACACGGATTGTAATGATCTATGGATTCACATGTTCTCACAGCATATTGATGAAACGCTCTATTGTAATTTGTGTGAACATTCAAAGCTAGTTGTTATCAAATCGCCAAGTAATTTGATGAAACATTGGAAGCGTTCACACAAAACTGATAGATTTGATGAAGAGCTGAGGGCAAAGTCTGAAATTCTGCT
>NW_007429192.1:0-475 GCF_000475195.1 Diaphorina citri
TCTCATCACTCCTCCTCTTCTTTTTTTCTTCATCTTTCTCTTCCTCCTCCTCTTCTTCCTCCTCATCTTTCTCCTCCTCCTTTTGTTCATCCTCCTATTCCTCCTCCTCCTCCTCCTCCTCCTTTTGTTCCTCCTCCTATTCCTTCTCGTCTTCTTCTTCTTTGCCTTTCCCCGTGTCAGTCGGGGTCGCCGTTTTTCGTCAGCCTCTCAATCAGCCCTCTGGCAATCGCTTTTGGGCTGACATTTGGTTTTGACTACTAAAATTTAACGAGTGGATGCTCTTCGCACTCAACTTTTGCTATTTCTTTAGCAAGGGAAATTTCAGGCTGGTATTCTCCCTGTTTAATGTTCCCCAGTAACACTATTCAATCTTACGACTGCAGTGCTGAAATAACAAGAGATACTGTTGCACTATACCTATACAATACACGTCTATGTGTATCAGACTTGAATATTCTAAATTCTAATCCCCACA
>NW_007429193.1:0-475 GCF_000475195.1 Diaphorina citri
GAATGTATACTTTAGTGCTGAATGTATAAGAATTTCACAAGGGAGGGAGAGTTACGGGTAATAGTAGTAAGAGGAAAGGGAAAGGCATGTTTGTTCAACACCCGTCATCCATAAACGAATTAGAAACAATTCGAAACTTTTCCTATTTTTCCTAGAATTCAGAGCTGAAAGGAAAATATTGACAAACTTGAAACCGAGATGAAATAATAAGTTGAGAAAACAAATATACTATCCATACCATTCTGTCAACTTTTGTGCCCCCTATGGCAACATTATCTTTCATTTAGCATGAGATTAGATGTCTAATACGAAATGAAAATTTCGCATATTAGGAACTTTCTATACGAAGTGAAACAAATGTGTTTGTTTACCCTTCTTGTATCACGAAAACGTCTTATCCGATTATGATGCTCAAAAAAATTGGATTTATAATTTGGTTCTCAAATTCATTTCCTTTTATTTCCTAGTGTATCTG
>NW_007429194.1:0-475 GCF_000475195.1 Diaphorina citri
ATTATCCTGCTAAAATACGACTTATAGGACTAGTAAGGACTTTATATTGTTAAATTAGACCAAATCACTTGACAAAAGTTCGACCAATGACAATTCAGGGTTTTGTTTACATTTTTTTAGTACCGAGTCACGTGTTTTCACCTACTTTCCTCCTCTACCAATTTTCGTAGTATGAATATTTCATACGTTTTCTTACTTCCCCGAAGAAACAATGGAAATCTAATTAACAACAGAATAGAAAATATCAATATTTCAATTCAAAATCATGTCAACCTCCTTTTTGACTGTAACAATGTTGTCTGAGAAGTATGCTGTGTCGTTTTGGCAACCCAAACTTTGGCAGTTATTATGGTTGTCCCATTTGTTTTTAGCCCGTCCTTCCTTTATTCTTTCTGGGCTCCCTCTCAGCTAACAAAAGATTACGTACTCGTTCGTATGTTTCTACTTTTTCTTTTACTTCATCATTTCCCACTTG
>NW_007429195.1:0-475 GCF_000475195.1 Diaphorina citri
CTTACCATGAACAACGGAGTGTGCGACCTCCCAGATCTTACTCCCGATCACCAAATGGAGATATGAGGCAGTACTCTCCATCTCCTCCTAGACATGATCTACGTCGTTCCCCCATTAGACATGAAGTCTTACGTCACAGTCGTTCCCCTGGCAGACATGAAGTAGTACGTCATAGTCGTTCACCTACCAGACATGAAGTATTACGTCATAGTCGTTCGCCCATTAGACATGAAATGTTACGTCACAGTCATTCACCTGGCAGACATGAAGTATTACGTCACAGTCGTTCACCAGCGAGACATGAAGTGTTACGTCATAGTCATTCGCCTAACAGACATGAAGTATTAAGGTATTCCCCTGATAGACATGAAGCACTGCGTCGCTCTTCTGACAGATATGAAGCATTACGTCACAGTCACTCACCGGGCAGACATGAAGTCTTACGTCACAGTCACTCACCTACCAGATATGAAGC
>NW_007429196.1:0-475 GCF_000475195.1 Diaphorina citri
ATGAGAAAAGTTGTAACTTTGCTCAGGGATGAGAGAAAAAGTAGGTTAGATTCGTAGAAGCTTAACCCATTTTTTAGGACTTTTTGCCCCTACACCTAACCCTCTGTGTAAGCTTTTTGTGTATGAATTGTTTTAACATTTTAACCCGGTCTTTTAATCTAGGAACAAATTTTATCTTGGTTCTGGGAAAAGAAATGAAGGTCTCTTTACCACTAGAAGAATATTGTCCCTATCCAAATATACTGTTCAGGTTAAAAATGTGTTGGTAACCTGAAAATCCCAGGGCTAAGAAAAATACGTACCTAAATACCTACATACCTTCCTAATCCTAAAATAACTTACATACCCATAGCGCCTTACAGCTGACACACATACTCGTACTGTCAAAGTCAAACCTTATTTGAAATATTTCCGATTTTCCTAAGCCTATTATTAGATCTTTAGATCTGGAACCCAAAACGAAAAATTGGGGCAT
>NW_007429197.1:0-475 GCF_000475195.1 Diaphorina citri
AAAAGAAGCAGAATAAAGTACCTCAATGAACCTCTTATAAAATACAATAATTTCTAATAACGATAAAAAAAAGACTTGTACGGTTCTAGGACTTCAAGAAAGTACGGTTCTTTCTGTTGGCCACAAAAGACTTGCACTCCTAGAAATTTTCACGAGTGCGTCTGGCGTGCACGTTACATTGGCCGTATTCTATGACTTGCACGGTTAAGGAAACGGCTTGCACGGTTGGCCGTATGACTTGCACAGTTAGAAGAGTTACTTAGTTGTACTGTGCTTCTGGCTTGCACGTTACTTTGGCCGTATAACCGTATTGTATGACTTGCACGGTTGTCCGTATGACTTGCACGGTCGCGGGAGGAGTTACTTGCACGTATGGGTTTCGCGCGTCTCCGTGCACTGTTGACACTGCACGTGACAACACCAGTGGAACTTGCAGCGACATCGGAACGTGCGCGTCACCTTGGCCGTGTTGTAG
>NW_007429198.1:0-475 GCF_000475195.1 Diaphorina citri
TTGGAAAAATTTTCAAAAAAAAAAAAAGTTCAATTTTTGGACACTTTTTAATGATCCCTCATTACACGGGGAGTATTTAAAGATCGGAAATTTTTGGTCGAAAATTGGCCGCCGTAGGCGGTCGATTTTGGACTTGGAAAAGTTTTCAAAAAAAAAAAGTTCAATTTTTGGACACTTTTTAATGATCCCTCATTACATGGGGAGTATTTTAAGATAGGAAATTTTCGACCAAAAATCGGCCGCCGTTGGCGGCTCAGAATTTTTTTTTTCAAATACTTACGTATTCCGCAAATGTAATAGAAAGTCGTGTGATGTTCACACCAGATTTTTTAAATAGCTACTCGAAACTTAGAAAAGAGGGCAATTTGATGTTACGCTTTTGTCTTTTCCTGGAGATAACGAATTTTCGGCCAAAATTAGTGCTACTCGTAGTAAAAAAAAAAAAAAAAAAAAAAAAAAAAAAAAAAAAAAAAAA
>NW_007429199.1:0-475 GCF_000475195.1 Diaphorina citri
TATATACGAGGTATTTTCGCGTTTCAAATTTATAATCTAGTTTGGCGCCTGTCTGTGAAGACACATTCCCGCTGGAGGTTTAAAAACAAAGGATTGATGAAAATTTTTGTTGGACCAAACAAACTGAGGAGTTCTTCTCTCTCTCTCTCTCTCTCTCCCTCTCTTTAAAAAAGAGGTTTGATAGAGAGAACTGTAACTGCCAAGGTCTTATCGTCCCGAAAGTGAAGAGAGGAGGAATACAGGACAACTACAGGAAGCCAGCCGTTCCGAGAACACACCTAATATCTGTTTGGGATAAAATCGGCCCCGGGAGGAATTGAACCCACGACCTATCGCTTACAAGGCAGACGGTGTTACCCTCCAAGTTAACTCGACTGCCTTTTGGTCTCTTTCAATCTCCAACGTTTCTAAACGTATAGCTACCTATACCTACTCTTCTGACAATAGGTGTAGGTATGTAGGTACATACCTAGCA
>NW_007429200.1:0-475 GCF_000475195.1 Diaphorina citri
ATTTATCCTCACCACTTATCTATCCCCAAAAAAGCTCAGACATTTCATCAAAATCAGACAAATCGTTCAAAAGTTATCGTGTTGGAAAGGAAAAAAAAACCTCACTGTTCGCTCGCTCGCTTGCTTGCTCTCTCTCTCGCTTTATATTTAGCCGTATTTTATTATTATTACATTTATGGTGACTTTTTTTTATAGTCAACACGGCTGAACCAATGAGATTCCGCTTTGGACATCCACACTTGCTCCACAAAGTAGAATCTCACAATCTCATTAGTTCAGCCATGTTGACTATAAAAAAGTCACATAATAAATTGTGGTAGGTAGACATTGTAAAAACTTGCGTTAAGACCGAGATTTGAACCGCGGACCTTGTGTATTGGCTAACGCAAAATCCATCCAAACACACGACTATTTATATAATGGTAAAAGTGAATTAAAGACAGACAAAAGAAGAAAATCCCTGATAATTTTATAG
>NW_007429201.1:0-475 GCF_000475195.1 Diaphorina citri
AGTTTAATAATAATAATAAAGTAAAAAAATAAAATAAATATTATATATCTTGAAAACAACAACTCAACTAGCCTTTAGCCTTACTATTATACCTACAAGTTAGGTTAGTATAAGCTATAAGAGGTTTCTACAATATGTTTTTCTAAAAGACGCACTTATAGCCGTCTGAATAGAGAAAGCAAACAATGATATTTTATTCAGGTTTCCATTATCTGTCTGAGTTTCTTCTCAAAATATTTAAGTAGGTACGAAATGTTTGGGAGTAGGCAAAATAATCTAATCTAGAGACATCTAAATTTATAGAAAACAGTAGATAATTTGGATTTGATAAGCAAAACAAAAGGTTCGCGATTTTTTTTCTCTTTCAGGTAGGTACTAGGAAGTTATTTTTAAAATCAAAGCTAACGAAAGTCCACTTGAGGTATGATTGCCAGGGGCAATCTCTCCTGGCCAGCAGCCAAACCCTGAGAGGTGA
>NW_007429202.1:0-475 GCF_000475195.1 Diaphorina citri
TTTTAATAAATAAACTGTAATAATTCTTTGAAGTTCTGCAAAATATATCTGCCTTTTTGGTTCTCCTTATCAAGTTAAAAAAAAAAACAACAACAACCGTTACCGAATAGCCTGTGGCTTAAATAAAATTAAAGCACCTAAGCTCTTTTTTCCTAATTTAAATTTATGACTTGAATATTGTGAAAGACAAGGGAAAAGTAGTAAAACTAAGACAACTACCCAGATAACGTTTGTAGGGGCTGTACTTTTGGGGACAGGAAAGGATATTGGACAACAGGAAATGGTCAGTATTATTTTATACAGGAAATATGTACCTAAACTGTTCTTTTTAAGTTTTCTGACATCTTCCTTTCACACACATTTCAAAGGGTTTATATTGAGGTTACGGTTTTATTTAATTGAACTAGAACATGCGTGATGGACCTAATATGGATGTAGATAATTATCTACACTTATTATGTTAAGGCGGTCTCTT
>NW_007429203.1:0-475 GCF_000475195.1 Diaphorina citri
GAGGTACTCCAGATCAGCACTTCTACGAGGTAGAAGGGATCCACCGTGTTCACACAGGTGCGAGGTGTGAACACGGGCCAACGCTGAATGGAGGGGTCCGCTGCCTTGCGGGTCTAAAAGCTCCGAGCATACTGTGTTGATGGGCAGAGTGGATTTCATCGGCACTGTCGATTGGCGCAGTATGACCGGAGCGGAAAAGGGCGAGAGAAACCACCAAAGGCTAGGGGAGAGAACCCCAACAGAAAACCTAAGGGAAGGCCACCCCGACAGAAAAACCAATTTTAAAATAATGGAAAAGTCTGTATTTGAAAACATATTACCCCAGGCGGGTAGAGAAGGAAACTTCGAATCCCGTGGCGTGGACTCCACGTCAAGACCCTGTGATTCTGGGGAGGGTCAAAGTGCAGCACCCATACCAGCTAATGCTGGAACTCACGTGGGAGAGGCCTTGGGGCAACCCGAGAACTCACCACCG
>NW_007429204.1:0-475 GCF_000475195.1 Diaphorina citri
GCAAACTGGTGCAATATATTGGAGGAGAATAATTTACTTCTTAGTCAGCGAAAAAATCAAATTGTCAACCGTGGAAAGAATGAGGTTTGTGGTTATGAACATTATGGCTAGGCTAAGCTATGGAAATAGAAAGACAAATCTAGAAGGTCCCGGGTTCGAATCCAACCATTGACAAAAATTTTTACTGACAAATATTTCAATGGGTTACTTCCTAGTGTTCTCGTGTTGATTTAGGTGCTAATGGGAAGTATTGTGTCTCTTCTCGCCCATCTGATGAGAGGCATACTAGGGGATGGGTATCATACGACACAGACCACACGCGTCTAATGTGGCAGTTGTTTCATTGCTTCGAAATAAAAACGGCGGTGAAACACTCATCTTGAAAAAAAAAAATCAAAAGAAAATGGATGAGAATTATTTTTAAAAGAGTCTCTCTCTCTCTCTCTCTCTCTCTCTCTCTCTCTCTCTCTCTCTC
>NW_007429205.1:0-475 GCF_000475195.1 Diaphorina citri
TCTCAAATAAATGAGGATAAAATTCCATACCTCGGCTGGGATCGAACCCACGCCCTCCTGTTTACCAGACGAGCGTCTAGACCACTACGCCACCGAGGCAGGTTGCAGGTTGTCTGTATTGTCTTTTGCTTTTTTTTTTACAGTCCTGATTTAACTCTAATCTTCTCCTCTTCCCTTTTCTCTTGTATTTTCCTTGAATACTTCTAAAAACTCTAGGACTAGAGGAGGAGAACTATCGATAGTCGGCGCCATCGATAGTTATCGATATTTCAAAAAACTATCGATAACTATCGATAGTTTTCGATAGTTTTTTTTATTACATATTTCCCTTGTTTCTAAAGGTCTATCCCCCAAAAAGACCTAACCTAACCTAATTTAAAGAAAAATATTACCTAACTGCATACGTATTAATTTAGGTCACAGGGTTTTATTTCAACATTTTTTTTTTTTTAATTTTATTTATTTATTTTTTTTT
>NW_007429206.1:0-475 GCF_000475195.1 Diaphorina citri
TGTATAAGCTGCACTGTATTTCTTTTCGCTTTAGACGAGTCGGCCTTGGTGCGCTAAATGTAGACATCTACTAACTTGACCTCTACTATAATAAACCTCCACTAACTCTCCACTCACCTTCTGTTGTTGATCAGATCCTCACTTCCAACAGAATCGTTGACTCCCCAGTGGAAATGTAGCTGAGAGAACACGTATTTGAAACCTAGTGGACCTCCAATAATGTAAGGCTCCTCCTTGAATGTTGGATTTAACATCACTGAAACCCAAGAATCAAAATTTTGTTCGTCAATACCTAGTTTAGAAAGAAAAAGAAAAACATCCACATCGAAGGAATTAACAACGGGTCTTATCGTCCTAAAATCGAAGAGAGAAGGAAGACACGGTAGGAGAAATCGAGCCGTTCCGAGAACTTTATCTGTTTAGAAAAAAAATTCCCCGGATGAGAATGGAACCCGGGACCTAGCGCTTACAAGGC
>NW_007429207.1:0-475 GCF_000475195.1 Diaphorina citri
CTAAAGACAGGGAGGGAAATATGAGGGGAAGAAGGGAGTAATCGAAAGAGTTTTCCAATCAAATGGTGGATTAAGATGCTTTCATTTTAAGCCAAGATATTGGGGATAAGGAAACAAGGATATTGCTCTTTTTTCCCCTAACCAAATCGATATACTTAGTTATTTTCAAACACCGTGAAAAAAGAAAACTGGGCTAAAAATATGGTCAAATATTTTGACTGGCAAAAAAATTGGTACCTCCGAAAGTCCAAAATAAAACAAGCTTGTATTATAGTGGTGGACAAAAGAACTTTATCGCCATAAATGCATCATTTCACCTGTAACATAATGTGGGTATTAATATTCCTATTCCTTGATCCCCTTCTTTCCTTTATCCTCCTTTTCTTCCTCCTCCTCCTCCTCCTCCTCCTCCATCTCCTCTCTCTGCTTTTCCGCTGTTGTTCTTCTTCTACATTTAACTTCTCTCTCCCCTTTC
>NW_007429208.1:0-475 GCF_000475195.1 Diaphorina citri
TTTTTTTAATTGCAAAAACCATTTTCATTTCAGCACTAGCTTTGAGTTTACATTCTAATATTTTTCTCCTCACAGATTTTTGCATAGATACCTCTGTAAATTCAATTACAATTTATTTGTAATTACCTGGGCAAATAAACTTACTTGTAATCAACAGGGTTGTTCTCTTGACAAGTAGCTTCAAAATCAATGACAACATAGTATGGTTGGAGATTCTGCTTCTCCATGAGCTTAGCCTTGGTAAGTTTGGTCACTTTGAAATGATTCTTCAGCCTTTTGCGGAGAACCATAATGTCACCTTTGTGATTCAAATGGTATTTTTTCAACTTGTTCACCAAATCCTTACGTTTCATAGCATTGATTTGACCATTGATCACAGAGAGCTCTTTGAAGATTAGATCAGTAAATGGACAATCAGTGAGTGGAATAGAAGCTACCTCAGTAGGAGTGTGGGAAATATTTTGATTCTTCACAC
>NW_007429209.1:0-475 GCF_000475195.1 Diaphorina citri
CGTTTTGAGGTCCCTAGAGCCTAAATACAAAGTTTCAGCCATTGGCCCGTGTGTGTATCTGTGTGTCTGTCTGTCTGTAAACAAAATATCTCGAGAACGGTAAGAGCTAGCGACTTGAAAATTGGTACCTATGTAGCTGTCAAATGTGACAAGGATGCGACACGAAACTTTTGGTTAAGATCGGTGCATTGGTTGGCGGCATTTTACTTTGGCGGTTTTCGGTGTAATTTAACAATATCTCGGGAACGGTATAAGCTAAAGACTTCAAATTTGGTATGTAGTTCACAAGGGCGGTTTTTGGTGTAATTTAACAATATCTCGGGAACGGTATAAGCTAGAGACTTGAAATTTGGTATGTAGCCGCTTTTTTTTTCGGTCTAGTTTAACAATATCTTGGGAACGGTAAGAGCTAGCGACTTGAAAATTGGTACCTATGTAGCTGTCAAATGTGACAAGGATGCGACACGAAACTTTT
>NW_007429210.1:0-475 GCF_000475195.1 Diaphorina citri
CAGTACTGTTTTATTGTAATACTTAGGTATTGCCTCTTTGTTTATAACACCCCGAAAATGGCTTTTTTTTGCATTGGGATAAATGGCCTTGAGGTCCAAACATACCGTTAATCACCCCAAAAAAGTTCAATCATCCACAACCGTGACAACCTTCGATGCAAAACTGAGACAATTTCCCGTTTTCTGAAGATCATTTCTCTTCTTTTGGTGTGATAGAGCCTGTAATAAACCGCTGGAAAGCCTGTATTAAACCAAGATGGCCGCCAACTTGAAGAGGGGGAAAATCGTTTCATTTTTTGAAAGGAAAATACTTGTCTTTTCTTTATCTGTGAATTATTCAAATGTTTGACATCAACCTTCTCTTTATCTGTTTACAGAGATGGAAACCCTCCGGATTCTCCAGAGAAAGATTTCCTCTAGACAGCAACCTCTCCAGGCGACCCATCATGCAGTCAGCCGAAACCCATCCGAACTG
>NW_007429211.1:0-475 GCF_000475195.1 Diaphorina citri
AAAAAAAAAAAAAAAAAAAAAAAAAACATAGACCATCTATCCTAGTTCGTTTCGAAGGTAGGGCGCCTGCCTTGTAAGCGCTAGGTCGCGGATTCGATTCCCGCGCAGGGCGAACTTTATCCTAAACAGGCAAGTTTCGTTCTCGGAACGGTTGGCTTTCCTCCTAAATCCTGTCCTGTCCTCTCTCTTCGATTACGGAACGATAAGCCCTTGGCTGTTGCAGTTCCTTAAATCAAACCTCTTGAGAGAGAGGGAAAAAAAAGTAAAATTCACTGCGTTAATTGAGGTACCCTGTATACGGAGTTGACATTAATCTTTCATTGAGATCTGGAATCTATTTTATCCCATAGACATCCAACTAATAATATAAGGGTGGGTGTTGTGACGTTATGTCATACATAGAGAGACGGATGTTTAGTTTAAAATAGGGACTCCCCCAGTCCCCCCTAGACCAGCGGTTCTCAACCTTCTTTCA
>NW_007429212.1:0-475 GCF_000475195.1 Diaphorina citri
TCCTGTCTTCCTTCTCTCTTCGATTTCGGGACGATAAGACCATAGCAGTTATAGTTCCCTCTGTCAAACCTTTCTTAAATAAATAAATAAATAAAAAACATTTCCGTTCTTGGATAGGCATGGATGTAAAAGACTGTGGTGAATTGAAGTATTGTGAAAAGTGGTACCGATGTAGGTACGGTATAGGTAGGTAGGTATATGTACCTACATTTTTTTTCTTTTTTTATGTTCTTAGCTTGAATGGCCGGCATTACACACTTTGTAACTACCTACATATATTCTTATTTACTGTGTGAACAAATGAGTAGCTAGGGAGAGGGGAAGAAATTCTTTACGTAACTTCTGATTGGGCGGAAACTAATTTCCTTTTGGTTAAAATAAATCAGACTCTGACTTATTGAAAACTCAGGTTTTCTTCACAAGCATTGGCAAAGCAAAAGACTGATGTGATGACTTTTCGAGAAAATTAATTTTT
>NW_007429213.1:0-475 GCF_000475195.1 Diaphorina citri
TTTTTTTTTTTTTTTTTTTTTTTTTAGATTATTTTCAAAAATAATGTGTCCCAAATTAATCAGTTTTGACATATTTTTTCTTTTTCTAGCTAATTTATCACACTACTACCCAAAAATCAGAGAGTAAATTATAGCGCCGAAGGCAATTTTCTGTGCCACCTTTCTGGCAAAAATTTTGTGCCACCTTTCAGCCTGATCAAAGTCTAAAATCTGCTATGCCGCAGGTAATTTTTTCATAAAGTATGTACCTGAAGCTTGTCGAGAATTAATTTTTGAGGGTACCTACCTAATTCTTAGATCCTCTTCTACACATTTATTCTCCACATTGCGCTCTGCTAAAAGGAGCAAAATAAAGTAGAGCGCCGCAGGCGAAATTTTTGAATAATAAAAATCCTCCTAACACATTTTTATTTTCTTCACATTTTTTAAATGTCTTTTGTTTTTGATTTTTTCTTAGAAATCGAAATGAGCTCGC
>NW_007429214.1:0-475 GCF_000475195.1 Diaphorina citri
GAATCCGGTTCTGTCACAATTTTAAAGGATAAGCCATCCATTTTGGGATTTACATAATTGTATTTTGCCGGAAAGATCTAACAATAGCACCAGAATGCTTTGTTCTACTTTATTCTGAATAATATAGTCGTCCTAGAACCCTGTAGCCTGTAGTAATCTGTAATGAGAAACTTGTCGAGAGAAAATATCCTGAGTGACATGTTTATTTCATATTTCCGCAATACTTACTCCTAGTGAGTTACTGCTTTTTTTTTACATGGTTTTTAACATCGATATATTTGCCTTCTGTTTCAGGTATGTGACTGTCATTATTACCTACTTGATTTTATATATGTAATATAAGATATCTACCTCTACCTATGTTTTTGCTCGTGTAGTATCCACACACCTATTGTAAAAATAACAAGCAGGGCCCGTCCCTCCGGGAATTTTTTAGCCCGTAGTTTATTCGATCATGGTTAAAGAATACCTTTGT
>NW_007429215.1:0-475 GCF_000475195.1 Diaphorina citri
TCACTCACTCACTCACTCATCAAAATTATGAGGCACTTCCCGAAAAGGTGGAGACTTGAAATTTGAGAAAATAATAGAGAATGGTATGTTATTTAAGGAATAAATCGAAAAAATCCGAAAAATTAGGTTTAACCCCCACCCCTGGGGGTACATGCTGAGTAATTGTTGCTCCCTTGAAATCCTATCAAGTGGGGTATCAAATGAATTGTTTCGGTGTGGACAGTCTATTTATGATGTTTACAACAAAAAATAGTGAAATTGTTTGTTTGCACCCTGTACTTTCACAACAAGTAGGTACCTTGCTAGGGACAACTGCAGAAACAAATTCAATGCGCTGGCCAACTACACTGGTCGAAGTTGTCGATTTCTTCAGTTGTTGCTTGATCTTGTATCGGTAAACAACGTCCCGAGGGATTTATTTTTCGAAACTGAATATTTCCAGAGTTTACTCCTGTACCCCGCTGTATGTATGTGT
>NW_007429216.1:0-475 GCF_000475195.1 Diaphorina citri
CAAACATAGTCGGCCGGCCGTCGATCGAATCTATGTTGTCGAGGCAGTGTGGACGGTTCAGTCGATGGCCGGTCGACTTGGGGACACGCCTTTAGAGTTACATGTGTATTAGATTTTGGACGCAAGACCTTTTTTGGTGTGGTTCTTTGTTTCGCCATAAGTTTCGAACGGTTTGACCAATTTTGATGAGAAATCGCCAGAGTCTTTAGATTGTGGGGCCCAAGCGGACCATTGGATCCATGGGACCATAGGGTTCTTTTTTTTACAACTTCTAAACGGTTGATCTGATAAGGATATGGCCAAAATTTTCAGCACACAAAGGAAATTCGCTCTTTAGTTTGTGAGCCCAATCAGGACTTCCTAGGTTGTGTTAAGAGATTTTTTTTTCTTCTTAATTTTTCACCGAAATAGTTGGTCCGGTTTTCTTGAGAAACAGCTGAATCGTTCAACAGTTCATCACACAAACCAAGTTCAC
>NW_007429218.1:0-475 GCF_000475195.1 Diaphorina citri
TATGTGGGGAGACAATTTATTTCATATGAGAGACAAACGCATCGAAATAAATAATGTTGAAATATAAGTGGAGAGAGAAAGAAAGAGGGAGACACAGAGAGAGAGAGAAGTGAGGGACAGGGGAGTGAGAGAGAGAGAGAGAAGCGAGAGAGAGAGAGAAGTGAGAGACAGGGGCGTGAGAGAGGGAATACATAGTATTTAATGGGTTAAAGGTGTGAGAAAGAGAGGAGAGAGAGAGAGAATATACAAAGGAGGTTAAAGGTGTGTGAGAGAAAGAATAAAGGTATGAGAAAGAGAGATAGAAAGAAAGAGAGAGGGAGGAAAGAGAGATGGAGAGAAAGAGAGAATACGTAGTATTAATAGGAGATTGAAGGTGTGAGAGACAGGTGTATAATCCATACGATGAAAAACAGGGTGTTGAAATTTAGAACTGTACAAAATTCAGATTGACTTCAAAACTTTGTTTCATGTCAAT
>NW_007429220.1:0-475 GCF_000475195.1 Diaphorina citri
TCTTTTTATGTAGACTTCTTCTTCTTCTTTACCTTTTCCCACTCAAGTGGGGTCGGCGGCATTTTTAGTCAACAATTTCCAGGAACCTCGGTTGTGACCTTCATTACCCCTTTAAAAATATTTCACGATTATCAAAAAACAATTATATTAAAAATAACAATAATTCACGTTTTTTTTCTATTTCCAGAATACCAACACTACCAACATTCATTCCCATCAAGTCTATCTGAACAATACAGCTAGCATTTCCTCAATCTCTGGACTACCTCTGGAATTTGCTCTTAGTTTAGTGAACAGCTATAATTTCAACTATAATTACGAACTGGATTGGTCTGACTTATTTAGAGGTAAGTAGAAGACCAACCTCAGTGGTGCAGTTGTTAACGCGTTGGACTTCGGATCTGGAGGTTGGTGGTTCGAGTCCAAGTCATGTCATGAAATTTATCTAGGTGAAATAATCGGGGAACGATGTTTG
>NW_007429221.1:0-475 GCF_000475195.1 Diaphorina citri
TGACTAATTAGGCCGATTCCAAGAGTGCCCTACTTGACGGAACTGAAATTAAGGTAGGAGTTAATCCCCGGGTTTTGTAGTGAATCAGAAGGATGTAACACTTCCCTTGTGAATTGACCTGGACTTGGTAATTGACCTGAAGCTGGTAGATTATGCCTAATTGAGTTGAAGTCTTAATTGCTGGTTAATTATGTTGTGTTTAATTTGACAATGTTGCATTATCTACTACGATTTCTCTCTTGTGAAATTTCGGTATTGGACGTAGGACGAATGATTTTAAAGTAAAACTTTTAATTGATCTCAGAGCAGCCACATTTCAAGTAGTAACCTAATAATCACCGCATGACATTGGGCGTGTTTGATACCCGGATGCGTGACGATTTGGACACTCTTGTTCCGGATTTTCAGGAGACATCGCGCGACTACGCTTCCAATGAGCGGCAGGCCTTGTACCCCCGTCAGTAAAGACTTTAAA
>NW_007429222.1:0-475 GCF_000475195.1 Diaphorina citri
GATTAACTCCCAGAGTTGAATCCTTATCAGTGAATCATGATCTGGTTCATATGTTTATAATCCAGTTCCACATTCAGAATTTCAGACACATACGAGTATGTTGTCTGAACTAATTTTGACCGCTTGGTATTTTAAACTGGCACGATCTTGGAACTCTTGGAAGAGGTTAAAACTAAATAGGTAGTCGAGGTAGGTAGTCAGTCAAGTAGGTAATTATTAGGGATCGGATTATATGCACAAAAAAAAGGTCAAAATATGTATGCAATATGAACCATAAAATGGCCAAAATGTGCAACATATTATGCATAGGTAATCAATTCTACCAATCCACTTCTTAGGTACCATACGAGTTAGTGGATGTGCCAAAAACACCATTCTTTAGCAGGTTTATTTTGGGAATAAGTACTTCAGTAATATGAAAATTCCCCAATTTTAAGAGAGCAACCACACATTTTTCCTGGACTTTATCACATGG
>NW_007429223.1:0-475 GCF_000475195.1 Diaphorina citri
CAAAATTTGTCGGAAATGTCTGAAGTGTATGATCAAACTTTATTTTGTATTTATATGTATATACTTTTTTGTTACCATATGTAAATAAAGTTTGATCCAATTGTGTAATAATAATAATAATCAGTCTGCGCGCTGCTTAAAGCGTGACAGGTGTCGAAAATTAGACCCGAGTCCAATAGCTAGGTAGGCAATAAATGTTTAGGAACGAAGGAAACGGTCCGGCTACATGATTGGAATTGGAAACTTTATTATTGGGGTTTATCATCCCGAAATCAAAGAGAGGAATCGGAAGCGGAATGAAAGAAAGCCAGTGAAGGAAAATTTTCATTTTAAAAGAGTCCACATTTTAAAAATTAAGACCACCCTAATAGGTGTCCAAGAATCATGATAAATTAGAAAAACCAAATCCAAAATCGTCAAAGCGAAACTTGAAAACTCTCTTAAAAAAAAAAAAAAAAAAAAAAAAAAAGGGAAA
>NW_007429224.1:0-475 GCF_000475195.1 Diaphorina citri
CGGAGGGACGGACCCAGCTTGTTTACTTTCTATTACTACAGTATAGCGGAGCTATACTAGTAATGAAAGTATTGCAATTTAGGACTATTGCACTGCCTTTGATTATGTTACTTTTCTACCATTTTCCATAATCAATTTTAATTTTAACAAATCCTTCTTATAACAGTATTCTACCTAATAAAACCACTTTTCCGAGTAACCCCTTCGTTTTTCTTATAAATGGAAAGTGGAAAGATAAAAGTGCCAGTGAAAGTGTTCTCTTCTTCATACAGTCCATCACCATCGTTATCAAGGGCCAGCCCAGGATTTCTATATAACACTTCCTTACGGTAAGACCGAACAGGGAAAACTTCTTTTGTGTTTATAGCCCAGTAAAAGTAAGGTTTGTGTGGGAAAATTTTAGGGAAAAGCTGAATTTTTCCCAGGTGATAGAACACGTTGAGACGTGTTTTCTCCTAAAAGTCCCCGGGGATCA
>NW_007429225.1:0-475 GCF_000475195.1 Diaphorina citri
GGGTGGACTTTTATTTTTATTTATTTTTAGTTTTCTTCTTCTTCTGCTTTGAATTTATCTTCTTTTACTTTTTCTCCTCCTCCCTCTTCGTGCTCTTCGTCTACTTTTTCTCCTACTCCTTCTCCTTCTTCTTCTCCTTCTTCTTCTTCTTCTTCTTCTTCTTCTTCTTCTCCTTCTTCTTCTCCTCCTCCTCCTTCTCCTTCTTCTTCTCCTCCTACTCTTCCTTCTTCTTCTTCTCCTCCTCCTTCTTCTTCTTCTCCTCCTCCTCCTCCTCCTTCTTCTTCTTCTTCTTCTTCTCCTTCTTCTTCTTTTTCTTCTTCTTCTCCTCCTACTCCTCCTTCTTCTCCTCCTCCTCCTTCTCCATCTTCTCCTTCTTCTTCTCATCCTTCTTCTTCTACTCCTCCTTCTTCTTCTTTGGCTTTTTCTTCTTCTGCTTATTCTTTTTCGCTTCCCCTTTTTGTGGTATCGAAAGATC
>NW_007429226.1:0-349 GCF_000475195.1 Diaphorina citri
TGTTTCTCTTTTCTGCTCAGGTACCTGGATAGACTGGCAATACCTGATAGACGCTTCAACACTCCTAGCCCGATGTCGCTACACACTACAGTACACTTACCCGTACGCCTACTATATGGAACCCTCTCTATCTCATTCCCGCAAGGAACTGTTCGAATATCAACAGGTAAATATTAGACAGCGAGAGAAACAATCAATATAATAGCCAGCCTAGTTAGCTTAGTTGGTAGTGCGTCTGCCTTATAAGCGCTAGGCCGCGGGTTCGATTCCTGCCCGGGACGGATTTTATCCTGATGGGATAATGTTCGTTCTCGGAATGGCTGGCTTTCTCCTATCCTGTCTTCCTTCT
>NW_007429227.1:0-475 GCF_000475195.1 Diaphorina citri
TTTTCTTATACGACTTCTAGATCCCGAGATAAATCGATTTAAAAAAATACCGGTAAATCGTGAACTTTGACGTCACGGTGTACGCTCCCGTAGGCGATGACGTCACATCAAATGTCCCGAGCAAAGCTCCCTCGCAGGCAACGCATTAATGTGTTTGTGCGCATACGTTTCTTCGATGACGTCACATCAAATGTCCCGAGCAAAGCTCCCTCGCAGGCAACGCATTAATGTGTTTGTGCGCATACGTTTCTGCGCAGTTCTTTCTGCTCCTACGCTAGTGTGCTTGTATAGTGGCGCTACCTAACGGACGAAAAAAACAACTGCGTAAAGTCTGACGTCACACATATTTGAACTCTTCATTAGAACGGAAAATAAAAATTGAATTTTCGACCTTTTATAAAGTTATTTTTTCGGAGTTTTGACCTCAGATTTGGATTTTTTCCCAACTTTTTACATAGGAATCGACCATTTATTA
>NW_007429228.1:0-475 GCF_000475195.1 Diaphorina citri
GGGGTAATAAGGAAAAAAAATACCTCCGTGAAACTTTGTGAATAACTTAATTTTAGCATGTACTTGAAGAGAAAAAAAGTCTCTAGCAATTCCGGGGCGGAACAGTGTTTTTTCCGCCAAAAACGACTTTTTTAAGTTTTCGAGTTATTTCACGGAGGTATTATTTTTTCCCTTTTCATATGTCGATGTTTACTGTCCTAGGAACAAAGTGAGATGGTCAGAGGGTTTCCGACAAGTGAAACGGAAATCCATCATATTGGTAAAATGTTAACAGAAAACTTTGAATGTGTGGTGGTGGTGATGGTGGTCCTGTACAAAGAACGGGTCAAACACTAGTAGGTACATGAAATAGTTTAATCCGTAGTCTGTACTTATTTAGAACAAATACTATCATTAAGATCTATTAGACATTGTTACAAAGCAATATTGCTGAACCAGGTAGTTCTGCACTTAACTTTATATGAATCTGTGATGG
>NW_007429229.1:0-475 GCF_000475195.1 Diaphorina citri
AAAATGTCTAGGGGTCACTTTTAGGGTTGGTTCTAAAGACTCACTTGTTTCGCCAATCAATGATTTGAAAGAGATTTCAGCTTTCAGTTGATGGTTGATGGCATTTGTCCGTAGGATAGATAATAAATATTAAGTATGTTAATTGACTGATGACTCCATTGACTCCTACATAATTTCGTTTTAATCTTTTTTTACCTCTGGTAACAGTGAATAAACCCGTGTATTCCAAATCCGTGTAGGTGCTCATGTTTACCTAAATCACTTCAAACCAGCACCAGTGCAATCGGAACAAATGCGAATGCGTCACCTCATATCCTAACTCTCCAAGATAAAGGATCTTGACTGGATTTTTCCAAACCTCTCTCCAGCAAGATGCTAGACTGTTGCTTATCTCAGGGAAGTAAAAACAATGAGGAAAATTGAAAGAAAAAAAGTTAATTAATAAAATGAAATACAAAAATTCAACTTTTTTTTT
>NW_007429230.1:0-475 GCF_000475195.1 Diaphorina citri
TGAACATACCCTACACATGGGTAAATTGGAACGTGTAATTGGGTAGATTGGAACGTGTATGCCCAATGTTTTAGGCCCAAAGGGGGGCAAATTCTCATATGAATGTTTCATGTTGCGCCCAAGGCTCGTCAAAGCGAACAATTTCTGCTGTTTGACAGTTCCCCCCCTCCGAGTTTGTACATTGTTTGTTTGATTTTGTTTTGTTCAAACCAATGTTGTGTTTGTAAAACCTCTACCTACAGCGGAAGTATGTACAAATGTACTACATAGGTACATATTATGTAACTATGTAGTTCAAAATATTATGTAGGTGGTTACCGAGTACCTACCGAGGTGTCCTATATGGAAAATGTGGGAGAGAGAGAGAGAGAGGTGGAGGGAAGGAGAGAGAGAGATTGAGGGAGAGAGAAAGAGAAAACACCATTTCCTCCCAAATGCACATCTGAAAACGTACTGTCCATTATTGAATTGCTGA
>NW_007429231.1:0-475 GCF_000475195.1 Diaphorina citri
TCTGGTGTTCTCGTGTTGACCCAGCACCTAAATGGGAAGTATTGTGTCTCTTCTCGCCCATCTGATGAGAGGCATAATTAAAAAAAAGAGCAGTTGCGCTTACTTGGGTGAGGTTTCTAAGTGAATGAGCAGGAAAAATGAGGAACTAGGGAATTTTTCTTTTTCTTGTACGACTTCTAGATCCGGAGATACATAAATCGATTTAAAACGTACCGGTAAATCTTACGTCACGGCATACGCTCCCATACGCTTCCTTGTTTGTACGCATGCGGTTCTGCGTAAACGTTTACGTCACGACCCTTTGAACTTTTTCATCAGAATAGCAAATAAAAATTGAATTTTCGACCTTTTAAAGTTACTTTCGAAATTTTGATCTCAGATTTAGATTTTTCACAAATTTTTACGTAGGGATCGACCTTTTATTAATATTTTTCACCCAAATGCAACTGCTCCATAGCAAAAATTCTTTTCTTAT
>NW_007429232.1:0-475 GCF_000475195.1 Diaphorina citri
AAGGTCTATTTTTGATAAACTCTCTCTTTTAAAATGCAGAGGTAGCTCTAAGTTCAGAGGTTGGATTCCAGAACAGGTGAGGTGGATATCGCCTTACCTGACTTTGTTTCACTGTCGGAGGAAGCACTGTGCAATATACCTTCCCCTTTTAAAGATTCTCTACCATTGCACATGTGACATGTTTAGCAACAATGCCTATTTTTTTGCTGTCACATTGATCTGGACACACTATAGATAATAGATACTAATACTAGTTTAGTGATAGACGCAGAACATTACTATGACAGTGTCAAGAGGCCTTTTTTCTTTGGGTTGATCAAGGTAGAACAGTCTTTGACTGAGCTTTACTAAAGCTAACCAAACTTGATTTTTGAATTTTTCTGATTAGCCTCAGGGTAACCAAAAAATTACCGTTTCTTTTAGGACTGTCGGTTAGGACCGTTGGTTAGGACCGTTTTTCTTTCTCTTTGGTGTT
>NW_007429233.1:0-475 GCF_000475195.1 Diaphorina citri
AACTCCAATTCGGCAACATTACCCTGTTGCACCCGTGTTGATTACTGATAAACAGAACCATTTTCAATCCAGGTGCTCAGACTAATGCTTTCTTCAATGCATTGTTTACTTTTCTTCTCTAGATTTCTTCAACGAATGCTACAGTATTCAGTTATTCAGTAGGTAGCATGATTGTGCTGGATATTGTGTAACCCCGCTCTTGTAACCTCGTGCTTACAAAGCGTGCTTCAGCACATAATCTGTAATCATGACACATCAACATCACCTCTGGAGTCTGAGATGTGTGGTGACTTATTTGCTTCCCGGCGTCTTCAAATTCAGCTGAAGGCACGTTTTCCCTCTACATTTGGTATGAGGTTTATCTGTGTGTTTCAAGACTGTTCAAGGTTTGGTACCTAGATTAGAAAACAGTCACTGAAACATTTCGAACTGAGCTTGGTGCCTTGGGCACCCTAAAACAGTTAGAATTCGTATG
>NW_007429234.1:0-475 GCF_000475195.1 Diaphorina citri
GAGAAAGAGAAAAGGACAAAGAGAGTGAGAGAGAGCAAAGGATAAATGGAGAGAAATTTAAGAAAAGGAGAAAGGGAGAGAGAAAAGAAGAAAGAGAGTGAGAGAGAGAGAGGAAGAGGAGAAAAGGATAAAGGGAGAGAGCAGAAAAAGGATAAAGAGACAGAGAGGAAAAGGAAAGGAAGAGAGAAAGAGAAAAGGACAAAGAGAGTGAGAGAGAGCAAAGGATAAATGGAGAGAAATTTAAGAAAAGGAGAAAGGGAGAGAGAAGAAAAGGGAGAAAGTGGAGGAGCATATTTAGCGGAGAAAGGTAAAGAGGTACAGCGCGGAGGAAAGGAGATACAGTAAACGAGAAAAAGAGGTACAGTAGGAGAGGAAAAGGAGTATAGTAAGAGGGAAAAAGCTGGGTCCGTCCCTCCGGGAATTTTTTAGCCCGTAGTTTATTCGATCGTGGTTAAAGAATACCTATGTACCTGCC
>NW_007429235.1:0-475 GCF_000475195.1 Diaphorina citri
CCCTCTATTCTTTCTCTTCCCCCGTCCACTCATAATTCCCCCCCCCTTCCCATCTTGTCTCTTCTTCTCCCATTCTATCTCCTCTCCTTTCTCTCCCCCCCCTTCTCTCTCCTTTCCTATATTATTTCTCCCTCTCTCCACCTATAACCATCCCCTCCCCCACTATGATAAGTTCACCATAAATTTCAGCACTCTGGCGCCCCCTACCGAAAACTTGGGGAATCACGGTTGAACTTTCAGTTTTCAAAATTTATTCACGAAAGAAAAAGCTGTGGAAAATCAATATGCCAAGCTTTCAACTTTGGGCGGGAGGGAGTGCACCCTAATATTTGTGTTTAGGGGTAGACAATTTTTACTGTGGTACTAAAAAATAGTAAAATCAACTTTCTAGATCGGTTTTTTTTGGTTGATTTTTTGATTAAACGGTTTCAAAGAAGTGTTTGAAGTGTTTTTCTAGTGCTAAAATAGGTACCCA
>NW_007429236.1:0-475 GCF_000475195.1 Diaphorina citri
GTAGTACCTAGTGTGTGTGGACTGTGCTTTATATGAAAATTATCCAGATCTCTTTCTTATGTTACAACATCTTGTCCCATCACTTTCTTATCAGCCAATCAATACTCTTAGCGCAAAAATCTTTCTTTTTTTTTATCTCTCACAAAATCTCTCCACCTGCAACCTACAGCATTGTACATATCTAAAAATCTTGTGACATCATTTTCTCATCACAAAGTCTCTTTACCAAAATCTTATCCCATCACTTTATTATCACAAAACCTCATAACACCACATTCTTATCTCAATCTCACAAAATCTTATCCCATCACTTTATTAGGTATCACAAAACCTCATAACACCACATTCTTATCTCAAAAATCTCATCTTATCTCCTCAGCCACCACAGACTGGCATGTTGTCACTACTCAACCTATACCGTACCTACCTCCAGCAAACCAGGTAACCTGCAAACCTACGCTTTTTAGTAAAAACT
>NW_007429237.1:0-475 GCF_000475195.1 Diaphorina citri
CTTCTTTTCTGAGATAGGAATCAAAGGATTCTTTCTATGAGTAAAGGTCAAGCTAAGAATTTGGAGTTGAAAAAATGTCCCGCTTTACCCACCCCCGAAACTAACTGTCCACTGCTATCCTGTTAGAGAAGTTGCAATGGTATTACAGGAATTTGCAGGGGATTGACCCTGTAAAAAAAATGTCAAGGAACACAAGTAAACTATGTCGTAAGACTTAAAATTTATGACTGGACGCACCGTATATCTTACTAACTTATGGACCAAATAAACAAGAAGAACCGCTTTACCCACCCCCGAAACTAACTGTCCACTGCTATCCTGTTAGAGAAGTTGCAATGGTATTACAGGAATTTGCATTGACACAGGGGATTGACCCTGTAAAAAAAAATGTCAAGGTACACAAGTAAACTATGTCGTAAGACTTAAAATTTATGACTGGACGCACCGTATATCTTACTAACTTATGGACCAAATA
>NW_007429238.1:0-475 GCF_000475195.1 Diaphorina citri
AAATTCTATTCGTGTAAAATAGGATGGTTCAGCAGAACGGCCAGGCTGTGTGATTTAAAGTGTGAAGGAAAAGGACTAAAATAATATAATAATAATAATATTAATATGCAGAAAGTCTTCAGCGGGATTCCATGAAATCCGAAAATTCAAATATTTCCTTGTTTACCAATATAACACATGTTTAGGCACCCTAGTCACTAAACAACAGGACAAAATTATACCCAGGTACCTATCTACATAGTTAGCTTTTGTGTTTGCCTTCTTCTCCTTTTCGAGGGTACAACGTATTATCTTATTAAGATTAATATAATTATTTATGTACTTTGATTTTAACACCAGACCACTTATGCTCAAGTGATCAATTAAACTATTGTATGGAGATATCTAAAATTAATCTGGATTAGGAAGAGCTCCCTGTCCAAGACACCCTGTATTATTTACGACTGAATACACCTTTATACAATCATGCCTGATT
>NW_007429239.1:0-475 GCF_000475195.1 Diaphorina citri
GCGCATTCCGAAGTACCACTGAAGGGGGCGATTACAAATCATATGCGAAACAAAAGCTTGACGGAAAATCCCTACCTAAACAGATGAGCAGTTAGCAGTTAGCCAGCCTAGTTAGAACCTGCCTTGTAAGCCCTAGGTCACGGGTTCGATTTCCGCCCAGGGCGAACTTTATCCCACAAAGGTATAACGTACGCCTCATAATAAGACGTTCACACTCATAACAGGTTCGTTCTCGGAACGGCTGGCTTTTTCCTATCCTGTCTGCTTTCTCTTCCCTTTCGGGACGATAAGACTTTAGCAGTTACCTACAGTTCGTTATCCCTCAAAAAATTAAAAAAACCTACATACAATGAATTGGGAGGGGCGTGTGTGGTTTTCACATTTAATAAAAGGGGACAGGCGCTTAGTACTGGGAGAAAGGGGGGAAGTGGCGCGTACAAAATAGTTTGGGAACCCCTGGTTTGCCTGGAAAGCA
>NW_007429240.1:0-475 GCF_000475195.1 Diaphorina citri
AAAGCTAAATCAAAATTTTGAAGGTGTACCTTCAAAATCAAGCCCCCCCAAAAATTTAGGCAAGAACCGCCTATGAAAATGATTACTTTCTATTACTACAGTATAGCGGAGCTATACTAGTAATGAAAGTATTGCAATCGGTCCAAATTTTCACCCAACACTGATGTCTTCATTAATCTATTGCACTCAGAAAGATGAAGTTCTTTTTGCATGCTACCTAACCATATTACACCCAGAATGGTGCTCGTTTAATTTTTACTTTCTATTACTACAGTATAGCGGAGCTATACTAGTAATGATTACTTTCTATTACTACAGTATAGCGGAGCTATACTAGTAATGAAAGTATTGCAATCGGTCCAAATTTTCAAAATCGGGAAATGGTTGGAAATATCCGTGTGGGGTCCCCTGATTCCAAAAAAGTGGTTTTTAGCCCATGGTCTGTACGTACGTACTACAGGTTTAAATGGGAAAA
>NW_007429241.1:0-475 GCF_000475195.1 Diaphorina citri
TAAAATCTTTAAATCCTCAACGGGCCTTCCCCGATGTATATCTACTTATAAATTGCATAGGTACGTAGATTATTACCTGTGTAGGTTCAGTACAACTTGTCATGTCTTTTTATGTTCCCATTTCTTTGAAGTTATTTAGCAGAAACTTAGGTATAAACGGAAAAAGAAAGGAAACAATGGAAGAGAGTTTCTAAAGAGAACAGTGGAAAATCGGAACATTGGGTCACTTTTGGGATGAGACCTTCACTTTTATTTTGGACAACTGTGGACATGATGATTATCGATGACCCTAAAATACCTACTGAAGGACATTCATGATTCACATGAACATTATTAGATACAATTCCAAAGAAAGTGAATACATCAAAACCCAATTTTAAGGCCATTTTCTAATTTAATTGCCGCATCATAAAACCTTTTTATCCCCGTGGCCGACTGCCCGATTATAAATTCTACCCTGGGTTGAATCTATACC
>NW_007429242.1:0-475 GCF_000475195.1 Diaphorina citri
TCTCCTTTTGTCACCCTTCCATGTCCCTTACCCACGTCTTTCTGTCTCCCTCTCTCCTCCCAGCGATGTCTCTTCCTGCCTCTCTCCCACCGAAATCTTCCCTAGCCCTCGGGGGTCATTTGTTACGTTTTATTTTCCCCCCCTCCCCAACTATTTATAAACGGGGAGGGGAGAGACAGAAATTAGGGAGGAAAGGAGAGGTGGGAGTTCAGTTAGAGGGGGAAAGACAGTAAGAGAGAGAGAGAGAGAAAGACAGAGTTTTAGGGCAGAGAGGAGAGAGAGTTTAAGGGAGAGATAGAGAGAGCTTAAGGGAGAGAGGGAAAGACAGTAAGGGAGAGAGAGGAATACAGCGTTTTAGGGCAGAGAGGAGAGAGAGTTTAAGGGAGAGATAGAGAGGGCTTAAGGGAGAGAGGGAAAGACAGTAAGGGAGAGAGAGGAATACAGCGTTTTAGGGCGGACAGGAGAGAGAGTTTTA
>NW_007429243.1:0-475 GCF_000475195.1 Diaphorina citri
TTTTTGTCGATGGTGGGATTCGAACTCGGGACCTTCTGCATGGCAAGCAAGCGCGTTACCACTGGACCAACCGTGCCCGTGCCCCCGTGTTTACCATGTACGTCACGATTTTGAATATTAAATTTATTTTTTAACAATTTCTATTTCAGTGAATTTTTTATATCTCTTTTATTATCTACATATTTAATTTGCAGACCTTGAGGTCGGTTTTAGTGGGGGTGGACTTTTGTTGAAAATTGGAAGCTAGAGCTGAATATTTTATCTTATCTTAATAAATAAAATTAGAAAACCTTTTTATTTTTCAATGGAAGCGTAGAAAAAGATATATATATTTTTTTTAAATAAGAAACAGCGAGAAGTTATACTATGAAAATAACGCGAAATTCGACTAAATTGATGCATATTGCATACACAGAAACATGTACATGTATGTCTGTCTGTTACGGCGCTGTTACTCTGATGGACCTTTTGTTGT
>NW_007429244.1:0-475 GCF_000475195.1 Diaphorina citri
AGAACGAACATTATCCCATCAGGATAAAATCCGCCACGGGCGGGAATCGAACCCGCGGCCTAGCGCTTACAAGGCAGATGCGCTACCAACTAAGCTAGCTAGGCTGGCTAGGTTGTCTTTTGTGCTCCCCCCACGAGACGACTCTTATGGTTATGTCCGCCATACACCTTCAAGCTTCAAGCAAGTGGGCGGCTACGTAACTAATAGGCAATGATAATCATTTCTTGGGTACGTCGGAAACATTGGGAAACTTTTCGTCGCAAAAACCCACACAGTTGCCACTTTAAGAGCTTTCCTTCAAGGAAACTACAGTCTAATAACTACAGCGATATAACTACAGTATGTAACTACAGCGAAATAATTGAGGAAAACTACAGTGGAGTGTCTACACTTCTACAGTGAACTCTCTTTATGCAATCTTCACAATTAAAAAAAAAAAAAAAAAAAAAAAAAAAAACCCCCAAAAAACAAAGAA
>NW_007429245.1:0-475 GCF_000475195.1 Diaphorina citri
TAATTACGTAAAGGACACAAGGTTCTAGGGAATGTTTTTAGAAGGCTTATTTTCCTGCGAGGTGGAGAAAGTATTTTGTTTTTTTTTTTTTTTCCTAGGCGGAAGAGGAAGATGCCATTTCCTCCTTTTTACTTTTTTAACTTTCTATTTTTACACTTTTCTTCTAATAAACTCTTTTTTCAGGTCAGAGAAAAGCTTTGAAAAATAGAACCACACACAAACCAGGAGCAAAAATTGGCGGAAAACAATAGGAAATTTAGAAATTCTCTGGAATATTGGAATCGAGAACGCACCTTCCACGACCCCAGCAGTAAAAGGCAACTGCTCCACCCGCAACCCACAAGACCCAACAACAGGGCAAACAGTTAATTGTACACAAAGATCTACACAAGTCTCAAACACTGATCTAAAGAAATGCACATTCTTTTCTAGGATATAATACATTTTGTATGTAACTGTTGTTTCGATTCGAGGT
>NW_007429246.1:0-475 GCF_000475195.1 Diaphorina citri
CAGATACCTATCTTTCTAGTAGTAGGGGTACTCTTGTGGGGGTGGGGAAGAATTAAGGCAGTAAATTAGGCAGGTAATCGTAAACATGTGAAGGAAATTACTAAAAAAGGGGAAGGGGTAGGATGGGAAATAGTGGATAGGGTACACCTCTATTATCCAACCACTATGTATGCCTAATAGACCAAACCAGCGGCTCTCAACCTTTTTTCGCCCGCGTACCCCTTGGGTACCCGGATTCAATCTCACGTACCCCCGCCACCATCAAATGAGTACCGGGTACACATACCTAAGGTTGGATGTGTACCAGTACTACTGAGTTCGAAACACACTCAGTACCTTTTGGAAAAATTCAGTACCTTGAGGTCAAAATTTAGTACTGATAACCCATCAAAATTCAAAATTTGCTTTTGTCTGCCATGACACAATTTTTTCTCGCGTACCCCCTGAAGGTCTTTCACGTATCCCCAGGGGTACG
>NW_007429247.1:0-475 GCF_000475195.1 Diaphorina citri
ACCTATTTTATTCCCGCAGTTTGCTCCTATTTAACAGGCCTGTTAAAGGCTGAAAAAATATTGGTGAAATCCACTTCTAGTCTACTTACCCATCATCACTATCGTCGCTATAATATCCTGAAGGATCATCCGGAATGTCCTGTAGGATATCCTCCCCTGTTGATACAGGAGGAACGTGCATAGGCTGATCAAACGGGGTGCCACTGGAGTCGCCACTGAAATAGAGTGTGCCCCCAGACACTGAGCTGTCATCATTAGACACGGCACTGCTTAGTGCTCGCGATGCATTACGTATACTGTGACGGAGACTGCGAAACTCCTGGAAACAAACAAAATTAACGTCAGCTTTTTTTTGTGTGATGTATTCGGTCAAAATTTTCGATAGTACTTTTGAGAGACCAACCTCAGTGGTGTGGTGGTTAGCACGGTGGACTTCGGATCTGGAGGTTGGTGGTTCGAGTCCAAGTCAAGTCAT
>NW_007429248.1:0-475 GCF_000475195.1 Diaphorina citri
AAGGAGGTGATAACGCTAAACACACCAGCAACAGGGTTGCGGGAGAGAAAAAATCCCTCGACGAGACTTATGTTGAGAGGAAAAAATCCCTTTTACTTTTGTTGTTAGGAAAAAATCTCTCCACTACCTATAGGTAGGTATTTATATTTACCTAATACCTACCTATCTAGATAGTTCTGAGGAAAAAAAATCCCTCTAACCAAAAAAATAGCTTGCCATAAAACCTAGAAGATCTTCGTTTTAGCAAGTTACCTAGGTATCTATGTATGTGCCTCTAATCCTCTACTAAATTCATAATATGTACATTAAGACCTTGTTTAGACTGCTGGGTTAAAGGGACTTTTCAGTCTCATTCAAGCAGTTAAAAACAAGGTTTATTCTATTAATATCTACCCTCTTACCATAACACTACTGTCTCCAGTGTAGATAGTTGATTCCTTATCATCTCATCAATACAACAAAGATTCTCTTCGAA
>NW_007429249.1:0-475 GCF_000475195.1 Diaphorina citri
CGTCTGATTTATAAGTTGGAAGGCAAGTAAGGATACGTACGTATTTCAGTAGCTGAATGGGTGCTTGATTAGAGTTCTAGCCTAGTGATAGTAATGAGCTGTTGATTGCTCTCTTGCAAGTTCAGCAATTAAAGCAACTTGCAATAATTATTATTTAATTAATAGTGGCGATGGCGATATTAATTAATATTATTATTCCTGTGGCAACACACACGCTTGCCCTGCAAAAGGTCCCAGATTCAATTCTGGGAAAAAGGTCGACAAAAATTTTGCACTCGTATTTGCGACAAAAATTTTGCACTCGTATTTGTGATTCAAGTATTTGCTGTAAGCGGGTTAGATTCCAGTTCGGGGGAAGTATTTGCGATTCAAGTATTTGCTTGTAAGCGGGTTAGACTCCAGTTCGGGGGAAGTTTTATGTCCCCAACAGATGAGGTTCGTTCTCAGAACAGCTGTCTTCCACTCTGCGATTTGG
>NW_007429250.1:0-475 GCF_000475195.1 Diaphorina citri
CCAGACTAGCGTAAAGGAGCGGTGATATTCACAAAAGTTGTGAAAAAGCTCTGCTTTACCACAAATAATGAATTTGAGATTTGATTTTTTTACTTCACCTATTTAATATTATAAGTAGGTAGTGATTTTCATTAGTCAATTCTTTTGGGGAACGGGCTACAAAAGGGTTAACTTACCCGTTCCAAATATACCCCAGGCAAAATGGTCCTATGTTTGAAGAAGGAGGGATAGTTGAAGAATTTGGCCTTTCGCACTTGAAGGTTGAGTTGTATCCTCTGGGTTGAACTTGTGGCCGTACCGAGTGCCTGAGGGAGCGAAAGGAACATTATTGATCCAGCGAAACAAGTTCAAAGTTTTATTTCGACGATTAAACAAATTTTACCTCAGGGGCACGGTGAACCCACAGGTAACGCACTTGCTTGCCATGCAGAAGGTCCTGGTTCGAATCATTTGGTCGGTGTAGCGTGCCGATCCC
>NW_007429251.1:0-475 GCF_000475195.1 Diaphorina citri
TCAGGTTGGGCAGCCAGGAAATTCTTCTTCTACCGGGAGCTCTTTTGCCTCCAATCTTTCCCTGCAGGATACATTGGAGCTGTTGGTGGTCTTTTTTTTTAAAGAGGTTTGACAGAGGGAACTTTAACTGCTATGGTCTTATCGTCCCGAAATCGAAGAGAAAATGAAGACAGGATAGGAGAAAGCCAGCCGTTCCGAGAATGAACATTATCCCATCAGGATAAAATCCGCCCCGGGCGGGAATGGCCTAGCGCTTACAAGGCAGACGCACTACCAACTAAGCCAACTAGGCTGGCTTAGTGGTCTTAAAACTCAAGTTGAATTACCTATCACTTTCTATTTTCGGTAAAAAGGGCGGGGAAACCCCCGTTGAGAGGGAGGGAAGCGGTACTTCCCCACAGAGAGCCGCTTCCCCGTCTTCCATAGAGGATCCGCCACTGGGAGCTTTTCGTCGGGTATTCGAACTGTATAAATC
>NW_007429252.1:0-475 GCF_000475195.1 Diaphorina citri
GTAAGTCCCCATTTGCATTCACAGTCAAAAGTACAGAAAGACATTCTTTGTCATCATTTGGAACTCTTGAGTACACTTCCTTTTGGCCTCTTTTGACATAGACATCATCATCAGAAGGTGAGAGGTAAAAACTACTTTCATCAGTGTTAAAGATCCTTTTTGGGTCACTTAACACTGCTGTCAAATCTTCTTGCTCAAGAAAGCTTTTGACCCGAGCAAACCAATGTCTGATTTCAGACTCATTAACTCTAGCTCTTGCTCGAGTAAGTTTTTGAGGCACTCTCTTAGAAATTTCGGGGTGACGTTTCAGAAAACCATTGAACCATTTGTCCCCTGGTACTCCATCTTTAAATGGTGTTGTCCTTTGGAACTTTTTAATCAATTTTGCAACTGACTTCTTCACTTCAGCTTTGGAGACAGGTAATCCAACCTCTCCTAACTGGATGATCCATGACACAAGATATCCTTCTTCTGC
>NW_007429253.1:0-475 GCF_000475195.1 Diaphorina citri
AGAGAGAGAGAGAGAGAGAGAGAGAGAGAGAGAGAGAGAGAGAGAGAGAGAGAGAGAGATTTGATAAACAAAGAGAAGAGGAGAACGATGATATAAAATAGGGAAAAAATAGAATGGAGGAAGAAGAAGAATGACAAGTTTGTGAAATAATACTTGATGTTGTGTGTAAATGATGGCAAAAAAGGGGAAGTAAAAAAGAGAACAAGAAATCAAGCTAGAAAGGACAAGAAAGAAAGAAGAAGAAGAAGAAAGAGAAAACGAAGGAGAACAAGATGATCAAAGAACTTTACAGAATTGTGGTTAAAATTTTGGGTCATGAACAAAATGAGGTTGGCTAATAATAAGTTAAGTAAGTAAGTAAGTAAGAACAACTATCAAGTACCTACTATCAACAAAAATATAGGACATGAAATTTGAAATCAAAATAAGTGAGACACTGTAAGCAATCTGTGAATTCTACCCTTATGTAGCTATA
>NW_007429254.1:0-475 GCF_000475195.1 Diaphorina citri
AATGTCCCGTATTTTCCCCAGTTTCACCATCTCCTCCGGTAATTAATCTTTACCAATGTAACAAATTAAAATTTTCTGGAGCACAACTTAAAATAATGTTCAATTACACTATCTCTTGCACACAATTTTAAAAAGCTGCTTGTCCCGTATTTTCATCCAAAATCCCGTTTTTTTTACGTTTTAGGTCGCTTGTCCCGTTTTGGGCTGAAAATGATCTGGCAACCCTAATATCTTGTGATGTGTCTATTTTCTTGATTACAATTCTTGGATGTATTTCCTTTGAATACTGGTCATCTGTGTATTTTTGAATGACAAACATCACTTTTTACTTTCTATTACTACAGTATAGCGGAGCTATACTAGTAATGAAAGTATTGTTTCTCTTCTATTTTTTCTTTGTATTTTTCAATTTCCAAGTTGGACTTCTATCTCCATATTTTTCAGTTACTTCTCTAAATCTTATTACTATTTTTTA
>NW_007429255.1:0-266 GCF_000475195.1 Diaphorina citri
AGAACCCTCATTTCGTGTCAATTGTCGAAAGTTCGGGGCGAATGGGTTAAGTTGAAACTCAATTAATAAGAGGTCAAAGTAAGTGCGTTAACTTACATTTTAGCTTTTATTTTATGTTTAACCCTTTTCGAGACATGTTGAAGGGGCAAGAGGGTTGGAAACAAAGATTTATCGTACAAGAGGCTTGAAGATTCTCTTTCTCTCTCTCTCTCTCTCTCTCTCTCTCTCTCTCTCTCTCTCTCTCTCCCTCTCTCTCTCTCTTTCTC
>NW_007429256.1:0-475 GCF_000475195.1 Diaphorina citri
AGTGGAAGTTCACCCCGGGCGGGAATCGAACCCTCAACCTAGCACTTACATAGATACATTACTTTCCTTACTGTAGGATAAAGAAAAAAACGGAATTTATCTGTTTGGAGTGATTTGATCTGAATCTACTTCGAACCGTACTCATAGTTTCGTAGTTAATTTGAAGAACTCTATTTAACCACGAAGTTCGGGAAAGTAGATTGACTGTGGGGCCCAAATATACAAATAGCACTAGTAAATTCAGTAGCTTTCTAAATCCAGCTTTCTGAAACACCCTGTACGTTATTTAGCGAGGAAAAACACACACAGTCGAGGGCACCCAATGTCAAAATCTTCAAGGCATCGTACCGATTTTATTTTCACTGCAATTCATTTGTGATAAGAAACCTACACTTCCCAAACTCTCTATTTATCAGTACCATAGTTCTAAATAAATCTCTATTTATCAATCCTATACTTAGTTCTAAATACTATC
>NW_007429257.1:0-475 GCF_000475195.1 Diaphorina citri
AAGTGATATATGGACGGAGATTTCTCATAGGTGGTTTGGAGAAAAGTCACATGTCCTAGAGAGAACTTGAACCAAAGATCTTGACGGGGAAAGAACTGGTCAATTCTTTCCCTTGAAACCAAGACCTGTGAAGATTCTTTACCTTGGATTGAAAACTTTGGACGATTCTCTCTCTTTTGGATCACAAAACCTTAACAGTTCTTTCCCTTTTAACTAAGACCTGTAAAGGTTCTTTCATTGGGATTAAAATCTTTGGACCTGGAGAATTGTTCAGGTCAAGTCTTTCCCCCTTGGGTCAAAGTTTTCAGTTCTTTTTGTGGGAGTCATCACTTTGGACAATAAATTCTTTTATTTTTGAACCGAAAGGCTCCTAACAGTTTTTTCCTTAGGACCAGGACCTTAGCAATTCTCTCTTGTGGATCCATAAGTTTGGACTATTCTTTGCTCTCAATTATAAAGAATAAGTTAGTCAGTG
>NW_007429258.1:0-475 GCF_000475195.1 Diaphorina citri
ATTGAAGTTCTTTTATTATTCAGCGAGAAAAAGAAAATTATTTATCTTTTATTTAGCTGAGGAGGAGGAGGAGGAGGAAAGAATACGAAAAAGAGGAGGGAAGAAAGAAGATGAAAAATAGGAGGAGAAGGAGAATGAGGAGAAGGACAACGAAAGAGAGGAGGAATAGAGACGAAAAAGAGGAGGAGGAGAAGGAAGGAAAGAAAGAAGATGAAAAAGAGGAGGAGAAGGAGCAGGAGGAAAAAGAGGAGGAGGAGAAGAAGGACAACGAAAAAGAGGAAGAGGAAGAGAGGCGAGAAAAAAACGACAGAAAAAAGTTCAAGGAAGACGAAAAAGCGAGAAACCTGAAAGAAGTCTCCTTCGAGCAAATAAGACAAGCGAAGGAGACACGAAAAGAAGACGAGGAAGAGAAGACCAGTAGAACAAGAAATGAAGAAGATAGAAATGAAAATAAATGTGCCGAAGAAAAGCGTTT
>NW_007429259.1:0-475 GCF_000475195.1 Diaphorina citri
TGGTGTGTGTGGTGTGTGTGAGGTGTGGTATGTGTGAGGTGTGGTCGGAAATCGAGTATTTAGAAATCCCAGCAGACAGAATGCTTGGATGGTCGAGATTGGAATGTCAACATATTGAAAGTTTTTTTTTCATGAAATTTGTAGGATTGTATCAAAACTTTGTAGGATTGTATCAATATGTATAGGTATGTGTGTTTTTTTTTTTTTCATTTATCCTCTGAATCAGTACATGAGTTATACAACGCCCAAGATGGGGATTGAACCCGAGGCCCTTGGATTGGGAAACAGAGACCTTTACAAGCAAGCCACCATGACTTGGTGATGTGATATGGTTTCGTTGTAGTATTTAAACCCGATACTCAAAGAAGTTCTTACACCATTACATCGAGTTTTTAGACCCACCAGAGTGCAGCTTACACACAGAAGGATTCCGGGGGTAATTGTTCGAATGCTTGGAATGCCAACAAATATTGAA
>NW_007429260.1:0-475 GCF_000475195.1 Diaphorina citri
TCTTAGTTTCATCCTAAAAGGAGACTTCAGTATGAAAATAAAAAGAGATGTCATGAACATGTGTATTCTGCCAGTCCTGACTTATGGCACAGAAACCTTGGCACTTACTAAAGAACAAACCCGAAAACTTAAAGTGTGTCAACGGAGAATGGAAAGAAGCATCCTAGGAATATCACTAAGAGACAGAATAAGAAACACCGAAATTAGACGAAGAACTGGAGTCAAGGATGTGGGAGAAGAAGTTTGGATGAAGAAGTGGCAGTGGGCAGGACATGTGGCGCGAATGAACCCGGAAAAATGGACGAAACTTTGCTACGAGTGGTATCCGAGAGATCTAGTTAGGAGAGCAGGAAGACCAACAACGAGATGGCGAGACTCATTGCACAAAGCAGTAGGACCACTTTGGACACATGAAGCACAGAGTAGAGAACATTGGAAGTTTCTGGGAGAGGCCCTTGCTCCGGATGGGGATGTT
>NW_007429261.1:0-475 GCF_000475195.1 Diaphorina citri
CACCATCTGGTAGGTAATTGAATCTGATACCTTTAGTTTTCAAGCCTAGTGTGATACGCACTCAGCCTCAAAAGTTCTGATGGCATATGTAATAAGTACTTGTTACAAATTGACTACCTCTTTTGATTGATTCAAATAAATATTTATCAATAGGTGTTAGGTAGGTACCTAAATTTATTGCCTACTTACTAGACAAAATTTCTGCTAGTAAATCCTTAAGGCAAAGCCATTCATGTGACTCATCCATTTAGTGGTCTTGCTCAGCATAGCTTAACAAAAACAAACCAGAAAATAGCCTATAACCTTCACGGGAGTGCAAGCAATAAGTTAAGTTTCATAGCAATCGGATGAGCAGTTTGGCCAGGCATAAAGTTTGATCAAACAAACACACACAAACAAACAAATAATATTCATTTTTATATATTAAGAAGATATGTATCCTTTTATTTTTTATGGCTTAGTTTTAAATAGCAGT
>NW_007429262.1:0-475 GCF_000475195.1 Diaphorina citri
TGTGGAGGCAGGTCGCAGCTGATCGAGGCGAATGCCGAAAAGTTGTGAACACCAACATCAGAAAGTGCCAAGAAAGGTCAATAAAAGCAAAACAAGATAGAAGAAGAGACAAAAATTAAGTTGAAGACAGTAAAATTATTCATGGAAGTGTCCGTTATGTACGTTCGAACGTGAAGGGAAATCAGGACGGCAGTATATTAACTCACATATCTCTCAATCACACCAAGAACAGAGAGAAGCTGAAACAAGAAGAAAAACCTCTGAATGTACAATCTGCTCAATATCCTACAGCACAAGAGCAGGTTACACAAGTCATACGAGACATAAACATCCTGAATTGGACAACAACATCCTTCGTCCAATCAGAATTAGAGAATACCAATTAGAGAATATCAATAGGAATTCTAATTGTGTTAAGCATATTTAAATGCTTGTCACAAACATCGTTCCCTGATTATTTCACCTAGATAAATTT
>NW_007429263.1:0-475 GCF_000475195.1 Diaphorina citri
AAAAGTTAAAGGCGAAGCCCTCAAAAAGAAGCTGTTTTATTTCCCTTTGTGTTGGTTCATATTGCCACCAATTACCCTTTAAACTTCTGAAGATTTCCACAATTGTGCCTAAAATTGGCCATTCGAATGGAAATGCGACATTTCTCGTACTTCTTCAGGATTTCGAAACTTTTGTGTGCATCTATGTTTTATCATCTGGAAAGGTCTAAGAACTTCAGGGGCAACAACTTTAGGATTATAAGTACCTAGGTACCTACTTGTATTAGAATTTAGGTAATACCTAATGTAGTGTGTCAATTAGTGAACGAAAATGTTACTAAGATAGGTAGTGAACGAAAATGTTACTAAGATAGGTAGAGAACGAAAATGTTACTAAGATAGAACAGCACTAGAACTTTAATAGTGAAGAGAAGCTTTTATAAAGAGACGGATTGAAAAAAAAAAAAAAAAAAAAAAAAAAAAAAAAAAAAAAAAA
>NW_007429264.1:0-475 GCF_000475195.1 Diaphorina citri
GGTGACTACCAAAACATAAAACATCTCAAGATAAAATCAACTCCAGTATCAGTAATTGGGAACAGAAGAAATGAAAACTAATCAAGGAACTCTTATCACATATAAATTTGACATTTGAACAATTAGGACCCAATAAGTACGTTATCCCTATCCCCAACATCACCCACATGCCCAAAATGCTAGAACCATTTCAGAACCATGTCCAATTTTGTGGTTTCACCACAGAAATTCAATGCTCGATGAGGGGCCTCAATCCAACAAATGAAAAAAATATGGAAAAGAAAAAGGATACCCAAGGACAGACACACTGGATACTGAAAGCGTTAACACTTTCCTCCGAAGCACAGTCACTGGAGAAGTAACAAGATTTTTTTTTTTTATATTCCACGCCATAAACTTCTTGCCAGAACAAAAGGATTGATTGATGACAACCAATTGACTGTCCTCGTAGGCAAAAAACTTATCTGTGAACAAT
>NW_007429265.1:0-475 GCF_000475195.1 Diaphorina citri
ATTTCTCTACATCTCCATAGAGATCCATAGGTTGCTCAATCCATTATGTCCCTAATTAGATACACTTTTATCTCAATTACATCAACGCTTTCAGATTGATCTACTTCTAATTCAATCATGCTATCAGAAGATTTAACTTTTTGTCTGCTGCTAAATTTTAGGAGAAATAATAACTATAATAGTTATTATTAGTATTCATTCTAAAGCTATACATTTGTGGCCTCATACTGTAACCATCATGTGAAGACTTTGCTAAAATAGATGCAAATACTATTTCAGCCAAGAACCACACAAGGAATGAATAGGAACATGCATAGTTAAGCATTAAGCATTTTTGTCTCTAATGAATCCACCCACCAACAGGTAATGAATGTCTTCTACATGATGTGAATACAGTTATACTCTGTCTGGTCTCTGGTCTTGATTCTCTAATCCATTTCCCATATGTACCCGTAATTACCACCATGTTTCAGGT
>NW_007429266.1:0-475 GCF_000475195.1 Diaphorina citri
GCTGGTGACGAACTTTGAACTGTTCCTAAATGCTTGGCGGCTTCATGGAAACTAGAAGTAGCTGACCTATTCAGTTTGAGAGACAGCGCACCTGCCTTGTTTGCGTCAAGTCACGGGTTCGATTCCCGCCTGAGGTACACTGTATTCTAACAGATTAGGTTTGTTCTCGGAAGGACTAGCTTTTTCCGTACCTATGCTGACCTCGAGTTTGGGATGATAAGTCCTGTGTTACAGTTTCCTCTGTCAGTCTATACCTCTTGAAGATGTATAAACTGGAATTAAGCAGCATCAAAAAGCTCTTGACCATTATTGAGGCAACATTTGAAATTAACTACCTATTCAGACTGGCAACTACTGTGTTGATCAATGGAAGCATTGGAAGCCTAACAGTGTTAAATTATCATTTGCAGCCGCTCCTGTTCCAATGGACACGGTCTCATCAGGAAATACGGATTGAACCTGTGCAGACAGTGTT
>NW_007429267.1:0-475 GCF_000475195.1 Diaphorina citri
ACTGTTGGAAATTATTCGAAAGTGAAACTTTTGGGGTTTCTGTTCACTTCTGCTTTAGAATTTACGAGGTTTTTTCATGTCCAAATTGTGCTTATGACTAGATACCTATTGTGGTTATTGTAATACTTAAATTGGAACAATTTTTTTCTCTTTCCTTGTTACCCGTGCGTAATCCGTATATTGCTGGAGAGATGACAAGAAGACAGCCAAAAATTGGGCTTAAACCGGTGCACTCTGGTGGAGAAATCGGTCAACCAGACTTCATTTCCAAAAAATTTGCTTGTCGAAAAATTTGCTTTACCACAAACACTGAGATTTGATTGATTTGTTAAACACCCTGTATTAATCCATTATCTTGATTTGTTATGTACCTCGCCTATAATAGAGTAGGTATTTCATTATTTGCTGAGCAAATGGATTTAAATTTTCATACTCGTGAAGTTTTGTTGTCTTTATACTCAACTGAGTATCTTTT
>NW_007429268.1:0-475 GCF_000475195.1 Diaphorina citri
AGAGCACATGTCATGACGAACTCGTATGCGTCACATGTTTGTGGTGACAGGGGATAAAAAATGAACATGAGAGAAAGATAGAAGAAAGAATGAAAAACGCCTTCGTACACAAAGGATAACGGCGTTTTAGCCCTCAGCAAACATGCTTCCTTCTTTTCGGACATTTTTCACTGGAACATTTATTTGGGAGGAGAAATAAGACATCATTCATCACTCGTTTCTCAAAAGTAGAACAAGACACTACCTATATTACAACTGGCGATTTGGCGACATTGGATTTGGATATTTCGTGGTTTAAGGAGAAGAGAAAGAAGTCCAAGGAGGAGATGGATTGACTCTGTGAGAAGATGGCGCAACAAACGAAGCAACTCCATCAGAAAGCAAGACTGAATGATGATTGCACAGGATGGAGGAGAGTGGAAAAGGCTGTTTTCTATACGTCCTGGGCCCACGTGGCCTGTTAGTACCCAGCTGT
>NW_007429269.1:0-475 GCF_000475195.1 Diaphorina citri
ATTGTGGATTGTTTTGCTGATAAAATTGCAAATTGCTAGTGTGCTGTGTTCCCCTTTAGATTATTTCTAACACTCATGTCCCTATTTATTTCTACTCTACTGAATCAGCCATTGAGTAATTAACCAACAGTATACAAGTATTGAACATACAAAAGTACAGTACTTATACAAGTGAACACTAGTGAACAGTAATCCGAATTTATTTATTTTGTAGATTTCAAACAGATTTGGACGAATATAACCCAATAAAACATCATTAAAACTTTTAGGAAAAGACAAGTAATCAATTAAAGAGTAGAACCTGCTCTGTTCACCATACCCAGCTCTCCAAGAAATGCTGTCTGTTCAAGAAACCCAAATACAACAGGAACTTTCATTTCTGTAATCAGGGATTTTCATACACCCTGTATTGTAATAAGTCATGTTCAGAATGAGAGAGTTTGCTAATCTATCATTCGGTCACAGTTCATTCTCA
>NW_007429270.1:0-475 GCF_000475195.1 Diaphorina citri
TTCTTTAATAATCAGTTTATTATTATTATTGATTTGATTTTGGATTTTACTTTCATGTAATGATTTAAAATCAAGACTAGAGCCAGTTCTCCCTTTATTCCTTTTAATGTTTCCTGTTTCCTAATAACTACCAATATAGTACTGAAGTCACCCATCCATTTTTGACCTTGCTCGGCGTAGCTTAACATAGGTGACGCTAAAACCGGTCTTAAATGATCGACTGAAGTGTTATCTAAAACTTTCTCGCTTTGAGTTCATAGGTCGTCGCGACAAATTTCAAGATCAGAGCTCATTTGTGTGAGAAAATGAGAAAAAAAAAATCCCACAATTAGTCAATTAACTTTAAGTCACCCATCCATTTATTGGCCTTGCTCGGCGTAGCTTAACATACCAGTTTTTTTTTGGCTTTATAGTTTTCTGGACAAAATTTGCACCACCATTTTCGTGATCCTGGTAAAAAGACCTTTAATTTGAT
>NW_007429271.1:0-475 GCF_000475195.1 Diaphorina citri
TCATAAGCACTAGAGGTGATAGATAGAGAATGAAAAGAAAAAATAAATAATAATAATAAAAAAATAAAAATGGTACTTAGCTTAGGTAAGTGTCTATATTTTATATTATCTATAATAGGTACCTACCTCTGTCCTCGAGTACTTGTTACCTACCTAAGTACCTATCTGTATGTCGTATGTTCCATGTTCCAATGTCCCCAAGGACCAATAGGTAGCATTGGCTAAGTTCTGGTTGGGTTCCAACTTGTGAAAGTAGTTGGGTGACTTTTTCTGCTTCGGTATTTATTCTGTATTGAATTCTTAGACTAACTTCAAACACAGTTATAGGTGTCTCCAGCCTAGTTAGCTTGGTTGGTAGCGTGTCCGCCTTGTAATAATAATAATAATAGTGCTTATTTATACTGCTCGCATAGGACTGAAAAGTCCGTTTACTCCAGCAGTAGGCTACTACTATTATTGTGGTCAAATTCTCAAA
>NW_007429272.1:0-475 GCF_000475195.1 Diaphorina citri
CGTGAGGGCATTTTTTTTAGGCTTAATGGCAGGATTCTCACTCAGTGAGCTCTCCCACCCAACCGGACAATTGAGTAGCTACTTTAATCAAGTAGCGACCACTGGTATAGCAATACCAGTGTAAAAAGAGAATTGTTCTGAAAAACCAATAAATAAGTTTCCATAAATAAGAAATATTAATTATTGTGTTCACATTCCCAACGATGAAAATATTTCAACTTCGCATCGGACGAAGAAAAATTCGTGCAGTGTGAACAGGTTGTTACTAGTAGCTCCGTTGATTTTCCACTCAATTTCCAATGGGCCACCCTGTATTTCCTTCGCACCGATTTCCAATCCAAGTACCCTACTAATTTCGACAGGTAATCAACTTACCCACTAATTCTGGTACCCACTAACTCATTGTATCCCCACTTATCAAGGTGAAGTGCCTGAAGAATGTCAACTAATGTTATTACTCGTTATTATTGGTGTT
>NW_007429273.1:0-475 GCF_000475195.1 Diaphorina citri
ATTCCTATAAATAGTGTGACCTTGAATCGGTATGTTCTTAAGTTATATGACCTTGAATACGGCCTTGAAGAGGAAAAAAAGTTGTATACGACCTTGAATATCTACTCTCTTAACACTGCCTTATATCCCACTCCCATAGCTCGGGCATTTAGGGGCCGCATAGGGACACATTCAGGGGCCCCCAAATTACTACTATTTGGACTTTCTAAATTGTACAGTGTACACATTGAATAAGTCCTAAATGTGTACCTATGATTTTCAATGTTTTAAGTTTAAGCTAATAAATTTTCTAAAAAATTGTCCAAGTTTAAGCTAATAAATTTCCTAAAAAATTGTCCCTCTATTTTGAACCTTTTTTCGTGAAATGGTATCTATCTATCACACATGGCCTTGATGCTTAGTGTGTAAATGTATATTGGACTTTACAATCGATGTGTTTCAGAACGAGTGGCCATCAAAATTCTGGATAAAGCCA
>NW_007429274.1:0-475 GCF_000475195.1 Diaphorina citri
TCTCACCACTTTTATAGGCCGACATTTTTGGATAGGAACTTGGCCTTTTTTTTCACATTTGTGTTTTTGTGGGGGTCACAATTATCACATCATGTCAATATTAATACCACAATGTTAGAATGATAATAATAGCGCTAACAGTTAAAAAATACAAAATAATTTTGTCAACTTGATTTCTAAGAGTGTTATTTATTACGTAGATAGGTTTTGTTAATTTTCAAAGTGAATAAATAAGAGAATAACAATTTACAAAGAAACGATACCACTTGTAGCTTTATTGGTTTGTAACATTAAAAATATTTTTAAAAATTACTTAAGGTAGGTAACAAACGTTTTTCTTAAAAGCTCTTCAAAAAAAGGCAAGTACTCCAGAAATGAATCTTAAACTAATTGCTTTGGTTAGGTAAAAATTATACATATATATATAAAAAAAAATGTTTTTAACGAAATTTTTCTTCTAAATAAGAACATTCTT
>NW_007429275.1:0-475 GCF_000475195.1 Diaphorina citri
GGATCATGGTCAACCATTGTTTGGAGCTCAGTTCAACCATCTTCTGAAAGACGACCAGCCTCGTATCTTTGCCACAGTGGGAAGCAACAGAGTTTCTATCTACGAATGTCCAGATGGTGGATCTATTAAACTTTTACAATGCTATGCAGACCCTGATGTAAGTATTGGAATAGAATATGAATCATAGGAGAATGTAGGTACCTATGACATAGTTAAATAAATAGAATGGAATTAAATACATACTTACCTATAGGTAATACATTTTTGCTGATACTGCAGCAATAGGGGAAACCCCTGCCAACCTCAGCTCAAACTTGTTTGTAACTAAGTAGAGAGCACCTGTAACCAAACTTGTTTGTAAAGAGCAATCTAATGATTCAATGAACTGTTGTTGTCCCTCTGCCTTGTAAGTGCTAGGCCGCGGGTTCGATTCCCGCCCGGGGCGGATTTTATCCTGATGGGATAATGTTCGTTC
>NW_007429276.1:0-475 GCF_000475195.1 Diaphorina citri
GGAAAGCACGTGAAGAGGACTCTACGATGAGGGGAAGGTTTCTAGTATTGTTTGTGACGGGAGGGGAAGAGGGGTTATTCAGAGTCTCCTTTAACACTTGTATCTCGTTGTTTGTTTTGATCAGTGATTCCCGTATGTCGTCTACTTCAGACTGCACATTACTTACTCCATGCTGAAATTCAGATCTTACTGTTCCTATTTCTTCCCTCATCTCTAATTTAGCCTGTTCTAGGTTCGATTCCAATGAAGAACGCATATCTAAAATCATGTTCCGATTTTCCTCCTGATACGCGTCACTTCGCGAGGCAGCTATTTCCATTTTATTTTCAAAACTAGATTGGAACTTACTGAATAAGGCCGTGAGCTGATCCATGCTTGTAACTTCTTGGTCTTTTTCCACTGAGATCTCAAATTCAATTACCTCTGGGTCCTTTCCCTCCGTCCTCACGTGCTCCGTTAGACGATCCTGAAGATC
>NW_007429277.1:0-475 GCF_000475195.1 Diaphorina citri
AAAGAAAAGAAAATACAAATGCACTGTGAGAAAAATCAAGTGGTGGAAACTGAAGGACCCGATAGTGAAGTGTGAGTTCAAGAACAAAGTGTTGGAAAATCTTAGGACGAACGAAGTAGAAGATCAGTGGAAGAGAGTTAGTGGAACAATAAGAGAAGCTGGAGAGAAAGTACTGGGAAGAACTTCAGGAAAAGGACCTCCTCCAGATCAAGAAACCTGGTGGTGGAACGAAGAAGTAAAGGAAAGCGTAAAGAAGAAGAAAGAAGCAAAAAAGAAGTGGGACAAATCTAGACAAGAGGACAAAGAAGAGTATAAAAAGGCAAATAAAGAGACCAAAAGAGTTGTAGCAAGAGCAAAAGCAAGAGAGCTGAATGGCCTGTATGATGAACTTGATACGCCAGAGGGAGAGAGAAACATCTATCGAATAGCTAAATCAAGAGAAAAGGCCAAGAAAGATTTCACACACATCAAGGAA
>NW_007429278.1:0-475 GCF_000475195.1 Diaphorina citri
GCCTTCAACTTCAAGTATATTGTTTCATCTTGGTTGTCCAGCATGTAAATATAGTATTGTTTCATCTTGGTTGTCCAGCATGTAAATATAGTATTGTTTCATCTTGGTTGTCCAGTTTCTTGTTCTGGCTTCTCACTTTCCCAACAAACATTGTTCAAACTTCTTGTGGATGGACAGCAAGTCATCAATGGTACAAGTCAGGAAGGTGTTTGGAATTCTTCAACATCAATGTCAAATGGACTGAGTTGGAATGGAGTAGAACTAAAACATTTCATAGTAGGTATACCTGGAAATATTCTAGTTTCAACCAAAATCGATAGCATGGAACATCATCAGATACTTAGAATCGGTCTGATGCGTTATTTAAATTTTCAATGCAAATAATTTACATGAATATATTGAACAAGTTGCACCAGCCTATGGCTACATGTCTTGGGTATGATGTTTGTTCCTGTTGGCGCGACTTTGCTAATGA
>NW_007429279.1:0-475 GCF_000475195.1 Diaphorina citri
TTTTCTTTGGGGTTACCTAAAAACAGTACTTTATCACGGAGGTAAAACATACCCCAATGTAGAGGCATTGAAAGATGCAATCACCCAAGCATGCAACAACATAACAGCACGTCAATTGGCAAATGTTCGCAATGAATTTTAGGACAGATTGGGATATTGTGTTGCTGCTGATGGAGATATCTCTGAAAATCGAATCTAACTTCAATATCAGTAAGTACCTACCCATAAACTGATTATCAGTTGTCCTTTTTTACAAAGTCATGTAGGTATTCAAGTTTAAAACACGCCTTTTTTCAGTAGGTCTTCTACGGACAAAAGAAGCAGAAATCGTTAAAGTATTGAAAAAATACACAAATAAAGTTAAAGAATGCTAAAATAGGGTTTAACAGATAGTAAGACCGGGTAGGTATCCAGGTGTACGAAAATATTGAGTTTCATACATAACGCAATTACTCGGTTTCGAACCCAGAACTTT
>NW_007429280.1:0-475 GCF_000475195.1 Diaphorina citri
CAGAAGCTTGCGTGAGAATGAGAGTAAGGTAACAACATCAGCAAGAAGGATTAGACATTAGAAGGAACTTGGGGGAATCCAGATTTTTTCCTTCAGATACTCATAGCGATAATACGTAACTTTCTCCAGACTGACCACTTATTTGGATTAAATTTGGTTGTCAGCGTGAAAAACCGACATCGACATCCCCCTTAACATTGTTAAAGCACTTAAAAGGAGGGGGAAAAAAGTTGGTAGCGTCCCTGCTTACCAATCTTACCATGCATAAATTCGTGGGTGCAACTCCCAGAGGCGACAAAACTCTATGGAACAATCTGTAAAGTTGTGTTCAGACATATTCAATCGACGAGCTACATCTGTTATCGAGGCAGTGTGGAGGGTTCAGTCGACACCGATCGACGGCCGGTCGACTATGTGTGGACACACCGTAGCAAAGCAAAATCAGTCGTGGTGTAGCTAGAGACAGCCAGAGGCT
>NW_007429281.1:0-475 GCF_000475195.1 Diaphorina citri
GAGTTATGATTTGTTGTTCTGATTATCTATGATTAATTATGTACTGTTACCTATTCTTCCGATAGGGAACTACCAAATTAACCAAATATTAAGTTCCAAAACATACAAAACAAGGGTGCACAGTGCACACAAATTAAATGTCCATGTAATGTAACACAGATGACAGTCTGTTGTGACTGATTAACTAGTTAATGTTGAGTTCTGTACCTATATTACCTATGTAGGTAATAGAGGTATGTTATAGGTACCTATCCACCATTCAAGAGATACCTACTTTGGTTGTTCTTTGTTTTAAAATGTTAGGTTGTTAGGTGTCAAATCCAAATAACTTTATGTAGGTAGTAGAATTCTATTTATGGAATATGTACCTATAAAATTTATTGGAACATTAAGTAGGTACCTACATCGAGTTTCAGTTTTCAATAAGCTTTATAATCAAAACAAAACATGGCATTGTTATGTACCTAGGTAGATA
>NW_007429282.1:0-475 GCF_000475195.1 Diaphorina citri
CATAACTGGATTTGTAGTATTTACTATAAGCATAAAATGGTAATGTATTTTTTTTTTTCTTATTTTTTATATTACATTCTGTTATGTATGTATAATATGTATTTCATTTCATTCTGAACAGTTCAACGTTTTCTTATGAGATCGATTTTTTCTCATTTTTTTGCCAAGTTCTGTTTGTTAATGGTGAACCCACCTATCAGATGCTTCGAAAGATGTAGTAGATGTCTCTATGAATTAGTGTAGGTTAGGTGTCTGAATCTGGGAATATTTTATCTGTTAAAACGATTCATTAACTGAAGAATATTTTTCAAGTATCTTTGTAGATATTTATGTATGTACTTACAATGCAATATCTTAGAACTCACAGATTTTTTTTTGTTCTCTTTTAAGTGGCAGAGAGGAGCTCTTCCACCCAACCACTGATTTTTCTTTCACTGTGAACCCTTAGATATTTCCCGAAAGTCTTAAAAGTTCC
>NW_007429283.1:0-475 GCF_000475195.1 Diaphorina citri
AAAAAACCACTAAAAAAAAAAAAATAAAAAAATAAAAAAAAATAAAAATCACAGACCTTGTGTCAGTTTTTAGGTCATAACTTTGTAATTTTAATTTTTTCTGAAAGATTTCTCGGACGAAAACCGCGTGTTTCGTAACGTAAAAATCAGACATGACGACGTAATTTTTTTTTCGAGCTTAAAAAAAACATATCAAAACTGAACTTTGGAAATCGTGTCTCAGGTGTATTCGGATCAAAATTTTGTGCTCTGGCTCGGCATTTTAACAAAAACAGTTTTTCGATTAAAATGAAAAAGTTATGACCTTAAAACTGACACAAAGTCTGTGATTAAAGTGGTTTTTTGGACGTTTCTCGGAAACGAGGCCCAAGTTAGGAAAATGACCCACAGAACCTTGTTGGAAGTAATGAGATCTACCTACCCTGAGCCGTTGTCAGTGTTTTTCTGGCGCACCCTGTAGAACTTACCTCTTGCC
>NW_007429284.1:0-475 GCF_000475195.1 Diaphorina citri
CAGTTCACAAGGACTTTATTTTACCTCTCTATTGTGTGCTGTATACCTCAGCTCATACGGTTGAATAATTTTTGTACATATTAATACTTGGCTTACTTGTTAATTTTCACACTCTAATTAATGTAAAATAGATAAAATTAATAACCACTTCTCTTTTTTTATAACTTGAAAATAACATAATTCGATGCAGTTTAAATATGTACCTACTGTACTTGCAAAAATATGATATTGTTTTTAAGTCTATAACTTGAAAATAACATAATTCGATGCATTTTAAATATGTACCTACTGTACTTGCAAAAATATGATATTGTTTTTAAGTCACCCTGGTGAATTTCCGAGGCAAGTAGTTACCTACAGGGTACATAGTACATATAGCCCTAATGAAAATATATCATGCTAAACATTTACAACCATACAGGGTAGTGTAAAAAAATCGCATATTACTGATAATTAGGATCGCCCAGGAAAGCAT
>NW_007429285.1:0-475 GCF_000475195.1 Diaphorina citri
CGGTTTGTTTTTCATCATAATGTATAAAATAATAATAATATGTACCTACCAGTATATAAAAAAAAGTTAAAAAAAGCAGCATTTATTTCCAGACCATTAAGTGAAGCAAAAAATATATATTATGTATAATTTATGTAGTACATTTATATATTTTAAGTACCTATTTATGTACATTTATATTTTCAGTAATTAATATTTAGGTATGTATATTTCAATACGTTATTGTTGAATTATGTTTATTTTTGGTTCTCAATATTATTTTTCCAAAGTTCAAACTCGGGAAAACTTCTCATAGACATCTCTCTCCCCCCTTCTCTCTCTCTCTCTCCCCTTTCTCTCTCTAAATTTATCTGTCTCTTTCTTCCTATAATTGCCTTTTGTTTCAAGTACCTATAGCTACTAAAATATTATTACCTAATCTAATTCATAATTCCTTGGAAAATACCCAACTCTGTTGGGAATATGAATGTAGGTA
>NW_007429286.1:0-475 GCF_000475195.1 Diaphorina citri
GACTAGCGTCTGGCTGTGGGACTATAAACAGGGAGGAGAACAGCTAACCCTAACCAGCCTAGCAAGCTGGCAGTTCTTTAAAGGGTTCTCTCTGCTTTTAAAGACCAAGCACAAGTCCTCACGATTGTTGACTGCGGTTCAGGACGAGCCAGCCAAATTAACACGGCTAGAGCTAGAGACCATCACCCCGGTGTATAGCAGATACAAAAAGACATATTTTCTTTATTCTTCTATCGCCATTCGGCGAAAGCTAAAGCCGCTACAACAACAACCTATTTTTCGCCCGCGTACCCCTTGGGTTTAATCTCATGAACCCCAGACTCCATCTGAGTACTGGGGTATAGGGCCGTATACAGGATTTTGTCAAGGGGGGGGGGGGGGGGGGGGCTCCGAATTGTTAGGGGTCTAGGTATCGAACTCAAAATAGATTCAAATTCTACAAACCTAGCTCCAACCCTACAAGTTCAAAATAATA
>NW_007429287.1:0-475 GCF_000475195.1 Diaphorina citri
CCTATTCCTTCCGTGTATTCATCATCAGGGACAGGTAGGTTATTAGAACTTATCATAACATGACCTAATGCTAAGGCCTATCAGCACACACGTTATACGTTTTGTACAGCGCAGTCCAGGCCTCTTTGACAACTGTACCGTTTGTGATGGGTCTAACAGATAGGTAATATTACAATATTACGAACATATACCTTTATTGCTGTTTTGCGGTGAACTTAACTTCTTGAAGAAATTTGTCAGCATTCTTGTTTGGAAACCATCTATCGTCAATAATACTAACCTAAACATTTTGTTTGTTATCCAGGTTCAAACCCGTCTTCTATCTGGTCTCCGGCTGTGGTGGATTCTTGCCTTAGTTCAGAACCTCCCCGCTCCTCCCCCCCTAACCATGCCTATCCCTCCCCCTCTAATAACAACTGTTACCCGTCTCATCATCCTGCTCAGAACTACAGTGCTTATTATACCAACATGGACT
>NW_007429288.1:0-475 GCF_000475195.1 Diaphorina citri
TGGACTATCTGGCGGACCATCTTAAGTCTCTCAAAAAGCAGAGTGGTTTACGATTTTTGACTGTTTATTTCTAAAAAAACTACAACAATAAATGCAAAAAAGTTTGTTTAAAAAAAAAATACATCTCTTTTCTTTAAAAAAAATCAAAATTCGTTATTGTAGGGTAAACATAGGTTTCCCAGCAACTCTTGAACTTTGACTCCATTTTTCTCAAAACGGGTTTTTTTCACTTAGTCCACTCTGCCTCTTAGTGCCTCAATTAGACTCTTGTTAAGTCATGCTGCCTCTTCAGACCTTAAAATCATGACTTTTGATGTAAAAACAGCGTTTCTGTATGGAGACTTAGATGAAGAGATTTATATGAATCAACCAATTGGTTATGATGACAATTCTGGCAAATTATTTGTTAGGTTTATATTAGACATCCTATGTATTAACATTATTCTTACCGTTTCTATTATTACTGGATACTAGG
>NW_007429289.1:0-475 GCF_000475195.1 Diaphorina citri
GCCCCGGGCGGGAATCGAACCCGCGGCCTAGCGCTTACAAGGCAGACGCATTACCAACTAAGCTAACTAGGCTGGCTGCTCTAAAGCTGACAGCCTAAATAAGTATTGACCACTACCTGCCTTGGTGGCGCAGGTAGTGGTCTCGCCTGGTGTATAGGATCTCAGCCGAGGGCGTGGGTTCGATCTCAGCCGAGGTATGGAATTTTCACCATTTATTTCAGAATCTGACCAAATAATAATGGAACTCCAAGGGTTAGGTGGTAGAGAACGCCTCCGGCCTTAACCTCGCCACTCGAGAGTCCATTGTTATTAAATAAAGCACTACTTATACATACCGGTAGCTATGTTAGCACGAGGTAGAATAGTAGCTTCCACTGAGTCTATGGTAATGGTAGGTCCCATTTCCATGAGAATATCAAGGTTATTGGGTGAAATCTGATAGCGAGCTCCTCCTGTAATACAATGGAAAATCAAA
>NW_007429290.1:0-475 GCF_000475195.1 Diaphorina citri
TATTATGTGCATATTGTAGATGGAAACACAAAACACAGAAACACATGCAGACATAAAAACACAAAATACTTACTTGGTCAATAAAATACGCCAGTCCTACCCTGACAACTAACATTGACCTTACCTTGCAGTGTTGTAGACATTGTAGCCTCCACCTCCTAGAAATAAGCTAGGCAAAGACCAGGATACAAGATGCGATATGACGGTGCCAAATGCTTCACTGGACACGTTGAAATCACCTAGCTCATCTCCTGTGATACATGAGAGAAAAAATTGGTAAAACTTATGTGGTTAGCTACGTGTCTAACCTTCTAACATTCAAATGATAATAATGTCAGAATAATCAATTTTTTCCCCCCTTATATGAAAGAAAAAAAATCAAAACTTACTCGCTAAACTATCAGCTCCACATTGTACCACAAGACAGTCTGGTTGGTAAGTTTCCCGTATGACTTTGATGACACTATAGAAGGTA
>NW_007429291.1:0-475 GCF_000475195.1 Diaphorina citri
TTTTTTTCGCCAGGGATAATGGAGTAGGAGGAGAAGAAAGAGGAGGATGAGAAGGAAGAGTTGGAGAAGGAAACGAAGGAGGAGGGGGAAGAGAAAGAAGGTGAAAGAGGAAGAGGAAGGAGGAGGAGGAGAAAATAGGGAACTACAAAAGGTCATTGGACTATTATTGGACTGTGAAAGTTTTTCCACTATTATTGTAAAGTTATCTATTAAGATAATCGCCTATCCTTGGCACAGTTTCGTCTGTCTGTGTAGTTTTCAACATAAATGGGTAAAAAAAAATCTTTCATAGTAAATTAGGAAAGCTTTTACTATGTACGCGTGTACGCCAACTTTAATGGATTCGCGCACCACATTTTAAGAAAGGTCGAAAAATTATGAATTTTGCACTGTTGTAGGTCAAATATTTAGCAATTTCGCATTTACCACCTCAAGAGGTCAAATAACAAAAAAGATACTAATTCCCGAATCTCCA
>NW_007429292.1:0-475 GCF_000475195.1 Diaphorina citri
CATGAAGAGCATGGATGATGGAAATTAGTACCCTACACGCCTTACACTTGAATTTAGACCACGCTACGCCACTGCTTCTCTTCTCTTCTCTTCTCTTCTCTTCTCTTCTCTTCTCTTCTCTCCCCTTCTCTTCTCTCTTCACCGCTCTTTTCTCTTGTCTTTCTCTACTCTTCTCGTCTCTTCTCTGCTCTTCCTTCTTATCTCTTCTCATTGATTCTTTTTCCTACTCTCTTCTCTTTTTCTATCTTTTATTCCCTTTTCTAGTCTCTCTTCTCTTCCCCTCTCTCGTTTCTCTTCTTTTTTCTTCTACTCTTCTTTTCTCTTCTCTGCTTTTCTCCTTTTTTCGCTCATACTTTTGGTACATCCTGTAGTTTCAATATACCTACACTCCCTACCCACTGTACACAAAGTATCGACAATAATTAGAAGTTCCGCGAGTTGTTTTATAATATAATTACGCGGGTTATTTTGTTTA
>NW_007429293.1:0-475 GCF_000475195.1 Diaphorina citri
TTTGCATGAACTTAATTGTTGCAACCTTAACCTTGTTTCTCAAGTGTGTACCACTTCGTGAGTCTCATTTACTATCGGAGTTATCTCGGATCGTGTAAAGTTATTTATAGTACTGAGAATCAGATTTCTTCGAGTGAGATCCTTGATTGGAGGATTGGCCGTCGTGTCTGTCTGGAGGTTATATCGACAGTGCAATGGTGTTAATGGTCGCGATGGTGTTGGTGAAATAGGTGAGAAAACCCGACACCTGCATGGAGATCAAAAGGGGCGGAGAACTTCTGTGCCATGCGTCTTCCCACCTATTCTTTCAAGGGGGGTCATGGAAAGGTGTTTGTGTGTCCTTTCTTTTTTTGGAAATATGAAAACGCTTTCTGTCCTTTTAGGAGGATATGGAGCAAGAAGAGAAATACGAAACTTCTTGTTTCTTTTCTTGTCAACGTTTGGAAGACATCTTCTGAATCTTCGGATAGTGTAT
>NW_007429294.1:0-475 GCF_000475195.1 Diaphorina citri
AGATGAGTTAAACTTAATCCCAGTTTAAACTGTGATTGAGCTATTAGCCCTAAGGGACCCGTGACCCATAGTTCAGGTAAAGTGTTAAAATGGAATATTTATTTTGAAGTTCATCGAACATAAATTTATTCGGCCATGTAATTTTATTTACACCGATATGAAGCTTGTCAAGCACTAGTAGGTATAAATGGGTCAACCCTCCATGCAAGTTCAAGTGCAATCAATGTTTCTTCAACAGCTGTCACCCATAACAAAAATAATTGTTACACAATTTGAGCAAATTAAAATTAGTTTCATGTAATTTTCTACTTCAAAAATGGAAGTTCCTTTTTGTTCGATTTCTGTCTTTGAAATTAGCAGTAGAACTTTGGCCTCTCTTCTATGCCTGGGCTCCATTTTCACTGTATAGAAATTACCAACGAATCCTACCAACGAAACTACAAATTCGTCAGGGTGTGACAAAAGACGATGTAGC
>NW_007429295.1:0-475 GCF_000475195.1 Diaphorina citri
GATGGTTGCTGCGCTTGGCGGTATTTTGACCGCTTTTGGACAGATTTCGACCGTTTTTTGGCATTTTTTTTTTTTTTTTACAAAACGGTTAGAGATATTGTAAAAGTTAGGGTAAAAGAACACTCAAATAAGCATCATTCAATAGGATAAGGAAAGTCGTGTGATGTTCACACCAGATTTTTCTAAGTGTGTATTTACACATTATTAGTAGGTACAGATATCTTTATTACCTAGCTATTTGCGAGCTTTTGAAAATTTTCCGTGAGTTGTTGTTGTTGTTGTTGTTGTTGTTGTTGGTGTTGTTGTTGGTGTTGGTGGTGGTGGTGGTGGTGGTGTTGGTGTGGTTGGTGCGGTTGGTGTGGTTGGTGCGGTTGGTGTGGTTGGTGTGGTTGGTGTGGTTGGTGTTGTTGGTGTTGTTGGTGTTGTTGTTGTTGTTGTTGTTGTTGTTGTTGTTGTTGTTGTTGTTGTTGTTGTT
>NW_007429296.1:0-475 GCF_000475195.1 Diaphorina citri
GGGGGGGTCCCTGTTAGAAAGAACAAGCTGGGCCCGTCCCTCCGGGAATTTTTTAGCCCGTAGTTTATTCGATCGTGGCTAAAGAAAATCAGTACCTAACTACCTACCTACCTAATTTGTTTATTATTATTGAATTGATTTTTGATTTTATTTTCATGTAATGATTTAAAATCAAGACTAGAGCCCGTTCTCCCTTTATTCCCAATATAATGTTTAAGTCACCCATCCATTTATTGGCCTTGCTCGGCGTAGCTTAACATAGGTGACGTTAAAACCGGTCTTAAATTATCGACTGAAATATTATCTAAAACTTTCTCGCTTTGAGTTCATAGATCGTCGCGACAAATTTCAAGATCAGAGCTCATTTGTGTGAGAAAATGTAAAAAAAACCTCCAATAACCAGTTTTTTTGGTTTTCTGGACAAAATTTGCACCACCACTTTCGTGTTCCTGGTAAAAAGACCTTTAATTTGATA
>NW_007429297.1:0-475 GCF_000475195.1 Diaphorina citri
CAGATAAGAGACTTATTGCGTGTTGTGTGCGCGATGTTAATGAACTTCGCTTTGTGGCGCTTTGTTCAACTTAGGCCTATCGAGAATGGTCGGGAAAAAAATGCAGGAATGAAAATTGTAAATTTGTAACACACACAATCCACATGGCTAATGTGAAAATATAGTTTGAAAATGACAACCTAGTTAGCTTGGTTGGTAGCGCGTTTGCCTTCTTAGCGCTAGGCCGCGGCGCGGGTTCGATTCCAGCCCGGGGCGGATTTTATCCTGAACGGATATTGTTTGTCCTCGGAACGGCTGGATTTCTCCTATCCTGTCTTACTTCTCTCTTCAATTTCGGGACGCAAAGACCTTAGCAGTTAAAGTTCCCTCTATCAAAACCTCTTCGAAAAAAAGGCTGTGAATTAACACAAATAATTCACGATTTGATTTTTCTATTCTATTCTACTTACGCCGGATTTCCTGTAGATCCCCTCCG
>NW_007429298.1:0-475 GCF_000475195.1 Diaphorina citri
CAAAGAGGTATGAATTTTCAACTTTAACACCCTGACTGACAAAGCATATTCCATGGTGTTTACGCACAGAAACCCATGCATTAAAATATCTCCCTTAACATGAGGGACAGACTCTTTAATTCTTGGAAATTATTCATCAAGAAAGCTCAAAATTTCAGAAACCCATTAAAAAATACGTGCCTAAATGGCCTGTGACATCAAGTGTGGACGTACAAAGCGGAATATTTTTGGTGAAAAAAAGGATAAAATACGGCTATTCTTAATAGGTATACCCAGTTCAATACAAAATCGAAGCCAACTCCGACTTCGTAAAATGCTGTCTTCTATGTAGCCCTCAACCTAAAACTACTGCGGTCTATCCAACAATGTATTTGCAGTGTGCTACAATTAATTTGGAGTCTAGATGTGAGAGGAGCCTTACCTTGTGCAAAAGTTCGTTGAAGTCAGCCTGGTCCTCTTTGCCTCTCAGACTCGG
>NW_007429299.1:0-475 GCF_000475195.1 Diaphorina citri
TTACTAGTTCAATCCCGATTCCAATTGTACAATCTCTCGGTTAATTGATATCTCCTAGTGGTTTTTATATTTGTTTTGTTTTGCTGATTATATATTTTATATATACCTACCTATATATATTTGTTTTGCTGATTACAACAAATAATGTGTACGCGCGGTGTACAGATTTGTCATAAACTTAACCACACTTTCCATGATGGCGGTATTGCTCTATTGTTGGATTGAATTGTACATCAAAACTTTTTGTAATCATGACAACAGAATTATCTCGGATAGCTGCAGAAATAATGGTAATTGGTTTTCCAAGTCTTGCTTTTGTTTTTGCAGTTATGCCCTTCTTCCAGATCACGCCTCAATTGTAAACCATCATCTCTCTTTCAAGAATACACCACCCTCAGTCGTATATTAACAGGCAAGCATCAGGCATTACATAGTATAGCACTCATCAAGCAGATAATATTAGTAGTTATAAATA
>NW_007429300.1:0-475 GCF_000475195.1 Diaphorina citri
AGTGTTCTTCTTTATCTGCTCATCTCACGATACATATGAGCCATTTTTGATTATTTTTTAAACCACTTTCTTATAATATATTTATTTTCTCCTCCGTGTCTTTTTTTTGCCCATCTCGCGTTACATCTTTAAGCCATTTTCGATTCCTTTTTAAATCCCTTTCTTATATATTTCCCTCTTCCCCACAGGTCACTGTTACCTTCTAGTCGCGTTGGGTGACGGGTCCATGTTCTACTTCTCGCTAGACCCGGCCAGTGGACGTCTTACCGACAAGAAGAAGGTGACGTTAGGCACTCAGCCCACTGTTCTGAAAACGTTCCGGTCGCTATCTACGACCAATGTGTTCGCCTGTTCGGACCGGCCTACTGTAATCTACTCGTCCAATCACAAGCTCGTCTTTTCCAATGTGAACCTACGCCAGGTGAACCATATGTGCTCGCTGAATGCGGAGTCCTACCCTGACAGGTGAGTTGAT
>NW_007429301.1:0-475 GCF_000475195.1 Diaphorina citri
CGCATGCGTACAATCCTTCGGCACATTTGCACCAAGTCGAGGGGTCAAAACAAGGTGCGTTGTTGCCCCCACACTGACTAGAACTAACCGGTGCTCGGTCAAACTAATCTTTGCTTTAGGTTCTTTTTAAATACCTATGAACCAATTTTCAGACTAACCTATTAATAAGGGTAGATGGCTTTTTCTTTCGAATTTCATGTTCAAAAAGATAAAATCACAAGTACTTACAACTTATATCCAATACAAGTGCATGTTTCTTTACTTTTCCTATCCTTTGTAACTCTGCTTCCAGTTCCTTCCATCTTATTTTTTAAGAAAGACATCCGATTAACACAAATAATAGAAATCCATGTCACTATTTTCACTACCAATGAAACGTATCACCACTAACTAAACCTGTAACATTCCAGGATTCAACGGACAGCAACTGTTCCCTCCTGGTTTTCCACCTCGGACTTCTCAGCACGATTCCAGT
>NW_007429302.1:0-475 GCF_000475195.1 Diaphorina citri
GCATTATTTACCTTTTTAATTAAACCTTCCCCCCCCCGTGTATAAGTACCACGTAAACCTATTTTCAAATATGTAATGTGAATTTAAAACCCCCTATTGCCCCCCCTGGCCTTTTGCTTTTCCAAATAATAAATTTCGAACAATGGATCCTTATTTTCTCTTAGATTATTACCTATGTATCAATCTTGAAACTGTTTGAAAATAATAAGGAAATATGAACGAGGGGGTCTCGGTGTATTTTATCGGTAAGAATCAATGAAAAAAATTGGAAATCTATTGAAAATCAATTGAAAAGAAGAATTTTTTTTTTTAATCCATTGAAAATCCATAATGTCGGAACAATGTTAGGAGGTAGATATACGTAAATACATACGTAGGTACTTAGGTATTAGGTACATAGTACAGAGATTTTAGACAGTTTGTGATCGAAACTGGTACCTCTCGATGTAAAATATACCTACAGTGTGTGCCAATA
>NW_007429303.1:0-475 GCF_000475195.1 Diaphorina citri
AAAAAAAAAAAAAAAAAAACAACTGCATAAAGTCTGACGTCACACATATGTATCTGAACTCTTTCATTAGAACGGAAAATAAAAATTGAATTTTCGACCTTTTGTAGTTATTTTTTCGGAGTTTTGACCTCAGATTTGGATTTTATCCATCTTTTTACATAGGAATCGACCAGAATAACATTTATGACAACAATAAAACAGTCTTACGTATTGCCCAATGGGGTGCACACTGCACAGGCTAACCCTAATAGGTACCTTACACAATCATTAGTAATGTCATTATTTCCAATTAATTATGATGAAAAATCAGAAAATCTGGAATTCCATCATTACTAATGATAGTGTAAGGTACCTATAACATTAACAAATGGATCAGTCACACCGTCCGAAATCCAAGAGAGAAGGAGGACAGGATTGAAGAGTCGTTCCGAGAACGAAGCGTATCTGTTTAGGATAAAATTTGTCACTAACGGGA
>NW_007429304.1:0-475 GCF_000475195.1 Diaphorina citri
CCAAAGTGATAGGGCCCATGGGTCTGTTGTACGTACAACAGCGGGAGATGGCCGTCACGGTGCCCCATGACAGTAAGTGGAAGTTTGTTTTTGTTACACCTGGCCCTTTTCGCCGGAAAAAAGTTAATTTTTACTTTTTTCTGTTCATTTAGTTTCTGACTATCTGGGAAATAGTGTGCTACTGGATTTTGCAAGCCCCGCACCGGCTGGGTGAGGGTCATTTGAGAAGGTGGTTGTTTGTCGCCGAATGGGGAATAAAATAAAGGTCACTAAAAACTTCAACAGTTGTACAGTAATGTTAAGCTATAGGCTTTAGGACTTATTTACCTTGGCCATTGGTTCAAGCAGGCTTTTTATTTGGAGTTCTTCTCATTGCGACCTGAATAAATCTTTTATTACGAAGAATTTACCTAATATTTTCTCTTCTTTCTCTTGTTTTCTTCTTCAGAGAACGTGTCAATCTTGGGCACAGATG
>NW_007429305.1:0-475 GCF_000475195.1 Diaphorina citri
GAATTAAGATGATTTGGTGAATTTGGTCACAGGTAATGCCCTACATTATTTTCCAAAACAGAAGGATTTTCCTCAAATAACGTTAAAGAGTTCACAGTTAAAAGTTAAAATTTAGACCATGGAACTCACTTTATTCAATAAAAAGTATCTTTCAATCCTAAAACTAGCGCAAATATGATGTATTCATAAAGATTTTAGAAGATAGACTGATAGAATGTCCATCGTTGTCACTAACATGGTTGCTAATGTCATTAACATGGTCCTCGACCTGCGTGTGTTCAATGAAGAATTTAGCCAACTTTGACGTTAAACCTAACCTCAACGATGAAAGAGAAATTCCAAAGCTCAACATAAACCGAATAAACCACATTATATTCACTATGTTGGTGATGTTAGTTCACATCAAGTCACTAGAATCCAGACGGAGCTATGTTATTATTATTTAAAAAAAAAAAAAGATGAGTGTTTCACCGCC
>NW_007429306.1:0-475 GCF_000475195.1 Diaphorina citri
TAAAGCATAGAGTTGAACAAACATAGCTAAATTTCAAATATGTAGGTAGATTCAACTCAAAACATGACCAAGAATCTGTTTGGTGGCCGGACCACAATCTGAGTTATTGTAATAGCAGAGGCCTCCTCAATATCCATACGCAGCTACGTCCGTCTCATCAGTGGGGACTTGGGGAGTTAAAGGAATATTGCCATAAACTACTTGGTTTTAAACGCGAATTAAACCATGTATCTGATTGGCTGAAAAAATTGAAATCAACCAGTCCGATTACTGAATCCAAAACTCAGATTGTTGTCCTGGCAAAAAGAAACCTAATAGACCGATATGCATTAGGTTAGGTTAAGGGTTTTTATTTTTTTAAAGAAAGATCGATTCCCGGCAAAAAAGTTGTGGAAATAAAAATCTGAGGTTAAAGTACATACTTTTTTTTAATTTCCTTGGACCGCTCAGAAGTTCCTAAAAAAAAAAAAAAAAA
>NW_007429307.1:0-475 GCF_000475195.1 Diaphorina citri
GTAAAACGAAATGAAGTACGAGTAAAACGAAATGAAGTACGAGTGAAACGAAATGAAGTACGAGTAAAACGAAATGAATTACGAGTAAAACGAAATGAAGTACGAGTAAAACAAAATGAAGTACGAGTAAAACGAAATGAAGTACGAGTAAAACGAAATGAAGTACGAGTAAAACGAAATGAAGTACGAGTAAAACGAAAGGAAATACGAGTAAAACGAAATGAAGTACGAGTAAAACAAAATAAAGTACGAGTAAAACAAAATGAAAGCTAATAGAAGTTGTCAAAATCGGATGGGATTCCAGGAATAAATTCACAGAAATGCAATAAGAGCATTAATGGAGATGACAAAATTTACTGCGAGATTTCAACTGATTAGTGGAGATGTCAAAATGCACTGCAGTCAGCTCCCATGGCGTAGTGGTCACTGCGCTCGCCTTGCACGCGGGAGACCCGGGTTCGATTCCCGGCGGGGT
>NW_007429308.1:0-475 GCF_000475195.1 Diaphorina citri
CGATAACACATTGACAATTTGCTGAAGACGGGTCTGGAATTCAGACCCGAAACGTCCAATACCAAACAGTAAGGTACGCTTTGAGGTTGAACTCCCTGTAGATACCTACTGTAATGACTTAAGTAACTATTCTGACTTCTGTAAGGCTACATGACTCATGAGTATGAAATAGCCACGAGCGTATGTTATACGAAAAGGCAGGAAGGGGCGAAAGAGGAGGAAGGAAAGAGGAGGAGGGGAAGAGGGGAAGAAGAATGAAGAGGAAGAGGGGAGAAATAATGAAGAGGAAGAGGGGAGAAATAATGAAGAGGAAGAGGGGAGAAAGAATGAAGAGGAAGAGGGGAGAAAGAAAGAATGAAGAGGAAGAGGGAAAGAAGAAGGAAGAGGAAGAGGGGAAGAAGAAGGAGAAAAGAGGGGAAGAAGATGAAGTGTAGAGGAGAAGAAAGACTTAAGTTAATGGTGAAAATAACAAAGG
>NW_007429309.1:0-475 GCF_000475195.1 Diaphorina citri
ATTTTTCGCTTCAAAGAATCGTGATGCTTTCGAAGATCAAAAGATAAAGGAAAAGCAAAAGAACATGATAGGAAGTAGTGATGGCAAAATTTTCAATAATATCGGCTTATGTTCGGCACATAAATGAGTGACGGAGTCTATTTTGTCATGTCTATTTTCAATTCAAGATTGCCTTTATTTTAGATGAAAATATCAATGATTCCCAGGTCCAAAAGTTATTATGTACTTAAAATCCATATAATACTTGGACAAAAAAAAAAAGAAAAGAAAAGTCACACATTTCCATACAAGGTGCAGTATATAAAACATACCTACCTAGCTAAACAAATCAAACATAAAGAAAAGAAAAGTCACACATTTCCATACAAGGTGCAGTATATAAAACATACCTACCTAGCTAAACAAATCAAACATAGCTAAAACATTATGAATCTCAATGCAGAGCAAAGGCTGTCTGAAGGTCCAATAAGTTATT
>NW_007429310.1:0-475 GCF_000475195.1 Diaphorina citri
GCGTAGTACAAGAATGCACCGAGTAAATTATGTTGTCTTGGACGGTAAATTTAATTTTGATGTGAGGATCTCGTGTATGAGGAGTTATTTCATGAACAGTCCATACAAACCGATAATATGGCCATTATAGCCAGAATAGTTATTATTTATATTGCTCGAAAAAGAGCAAAAAGAGCCCCTTTTCCTAGCGGTTGAACACTTAATACAAAGCCTACTATTGTGGTCAAATGCCCAAGCAATTTTGAGCCCTCGTGTTTGACAGGTGACCTCCGAAGGCCGCTCTAAAGGCCTCTGTTGGAAACACCTGGTCTATAGTGCAAGTAGGTAGGTATCTAATAATTACGAAAAATAATTATTATGAAAACCCTCATTTTTGTTCCAATGGACTCTTCGTTCTAGAATGAGATACTAAATTTCCCTCATTATTCAATTAGCGCTTAGCGTTATCATCAGGTAGGTATAGGTAGGGATAATA
>NW_007429311.1:0-475 GCF_000475195.1 Diaphorina citri
AAATAAACACACCGACAAACTGACATAACAGCGGACGTACGGATATATATATATATATAAAAAAGAAAAAAAAATAGAGGGAACTGTAAGAGTGGAGGTCTTATCGTCCCCAAACCAAAGGGAGAAGTTAAAAAGCTCCAAAAGGTGTGATCGTGTGATAGAAGGAACCTCAACTGCTAAGGTCTTATCATCACCAAATCGAAGAGATAAGGAGGATAGTGTAGGAGAAAACCAGCCGTTCCGAGAACGAACCCTATCTGTTTAAGGTAAAGTTTGCCCCGGGCGGGAATCGAACTTGCCACCTAGAGCTTCCAAAGTAGGGGCTGATTTAGTTCTCTTAAAAATATGAGAGATTAGGAGTAAGAAAAATTTTTGGTTGAGCCAGCCTAGTTAGCTAAGTTGGTAGTGCGTCTACCTTGTAAGCGCTAGGCCGCGGGTTCGATTCCCGCCCGGGGCGGATTTTATCCTGATGGGA
>NW_007429312.1:0-475 GCF_000475195.1 Diaphorina citri
GTCCAAATAAAGGTCCATGCCAAATTTGGTGCTTTCCTGACGAAATGCAGCTTTTTTGACGTTAGGCCACCGACTATTCTTCCTATACGATGAGTAGAGTAAAAATCGACTCTCGTAAAACATTTGTTCTTTCTTCCATATTTTTACTTTTTTCGTGTGATACCTATGACCTGATATTTTTCATTTCATGGAGCACAAAAAGTTATGTCTTCCTTCAAATGACAATAGGACTTTTGTCCCTATAGGATTATCTACTATTTTACTAGGTTGTGAATTATTTTTTAATGAGTTGAAACAAGATTCAATATAAGTAAAGCTGGTTTGCAAAAGGGGTTGTATCTTTTTCGTATTATCTGCTTTGGTGGTGTAGTGGTCAAGACGCTCGCCTGGTGAACAGGAGGGCGTGGGTTCAATCATAGCTGAGGTATGGAATTTTATCCTCAATATAGTTTTGAGAATTTATCATTGTTATATA
>NW_007429313.1:0-475 GCF_000475195.1 Diaphorina citri
AGCCCTCATCACATTCCAGGTTTTCATCCTTCATTTTATTCTTCTACATCCTCTCCCACCTCCTTTTCAACATTCTCTCCTCCACCTTCTTCCTCTTAGTCTCTCATTTCCCTTGCCTTCCTCATAATACGATTGTTTTGCCTCCTTTGAGAAATTCTTTCCCATTTCTTCCCTTCCTTCTTTCACCTCCATGCTCTCCATCTTTTTATTACTCTCTCCTCTTCTGCCTCCTCTAATATTTCATCTATTCTTAGGAAGAAAACTCCTTCTCTTCTTTCTTTTCAACTTATATGTTTCCTTCCTCTTTCCCTCCTTGCATCGCTCGATTTTTATCCCTTCGCTACAAAAGCACTAAATAAAAACGGCTGTGAAACACTCATCTTTTGTATGTAGGTAATTAGGTATGTACCTAGTACCTACGAAGAAAATAATTATCTGACGTGCTCAGCGCCTCAGCATAATATCAAAAGAAAAC
>NW_007429314.1:0-475 GCF_000475195.1 Diaphorina citri
AAGCTACCAGATAGGTACAAAGCTACCAACTTATTTTTAGCCTACTGACTTAATGGATTCAGCTTCCTATAAGAATGTAGGTACTCCAGTCTATAACTGATTTGATAGCTGCAGCTTCCTAAATCCCTTAATGAAAGACTTCCTTTGGATATCATACAAGATACTAGTCATCTTGTCACCTACCAAGATAGTGGTCCAGCTACCAACTTACTTTTAGGCATAGGCCCGTCTTACATTGGATTCCTAGACGCGCTACGTTGAGTAGCATAGTTTCCTGGAAAACCAAGCCTATAAAAATTATAGAGACTATCCATTTTCAAGGGTTTCGTTTTTCAGGCAACTACGCTTCCAATGTGCGACAGGCCTAAAGATATCTTATAGGTACCTTACACAATCATTAGTAATGTCATTATTTCCAAGTGATGATGATGAAAAATCAGAAAATCCGGAATTCCATCATTAGTAATGACATTAC
>NW_007429315.1:0-475 GCF_000475195.1 Diaphorina citri
TAAATTAGTTAAAACAAATTGTTTATTTAATCTATTTATTTACAAATTCAAAAAGATAAAACATTAAAAAAAAAAAAACAACTGACAATTTATAATTTTGTGGGCAGAAATTTGTGGGAAACATTTTTAACGAACTCAAATATGGAATTTTTTTTGGTCTCTAATTTTACCATTTCTTTTCGTACAAAAGTTTCTTTAACGTTGATGCGAATACGCGATGACCTGGATTTAACATAGATCTCATCTTTCAATAACTTCTGAAAATTAAATTTATACGATTCGAACACTAATAAGGTTTTAAATTTCTAACTCGTGATGAATTCCATGTTAACAAAACAAATAATAAAATACACTGAATTGTTGTTATTCAAAATCAAAAAATTGTAGAATGAGGAAAAATATAATTATTATAACTTCCTGATCAGGGCAGGTATCAGGGAACCAATTCATACAAACCTTTTTCCAACCGGAACCA
>NW_007429316.1:0-475 GCF_000475195.1 Diaphorina citri
GGAATATGTTTAAGTCCCACATAAAAAATAATTTAATTGATATGACACCATATAACTTTGACATAAAATTTAATACTTGGGTAGATGTCTGCATTATATTTTAATATTTTTGACGTACTTATTTTGCTATTTATTAAAATTTATTTATTTATAAATGACATTACTCTATATATAGCTATATTATTTTTATATCATTGACATACGTATATATTTATATTATATTATTTTACTACCATTGACATTATTTTACCCAGGTGTTCATATACCTAATTTCCATAATTATTTTACATCTTTGATGGTTACTATTATTGCGGTGCAATCTCAAACTCAAATCTTAATATTAAGTACCTATTATCTTTTTAACAATTTTAGATATTATTTTATTTTATTTTTTTTCCCTTCTTTTTCTTTTCTTTAAATGACGTTGTACAATTGTATTCATTGAAATGTATTTTTAATGTCATATTATGTACAA
>NW_007429317.1:0-475 GCF_000475195.1 Diaphorina citri
ACCAAATTTCAATGACCAAATCACAACCATTGGTTTCTTGCTGCTAAGGCTGATCGGGGTAACAAAAATTACTCAGTATCCGTCTCTGTAATATTCACAGATTAGGACCCGGGCCTGAGATTCTCAGTCTCAGGTCACATGACTCACATTACTACAGTAGTATTCTGAACTAGAAGTAATTACTTACTATTATTGCATTTATTGCCATTCTTATACCGGCTCTAATGCCGATAGATATGTATTATGATATGAGTAATTCTATACTTATTACATGTTAAATCTTGGTTCAGCAATCCTACAGAAACCGTTCACTACTTGGGAACATACTTTGTCATTTTCATTTTTTATCCAACACATTAATAAACATTGGTAAATAAATAAGTTTTGTATATGTAGAATTGTCGATGTTTGTTTTTTCAACACAATGAACCATGGAATAAAATTAAAGAAGTTACTCGAGCTCCATGAGATTGGA
>NW_007429318.1:0-475 GCF_000475195.1 Diaphorina citri
AAAAAATAGCTAAAACTTGTAGGTAACCAGTTCTGTGAGCAGCCTTGCTTGGTTTTGTTTTATGCTTGACTATGATCCTTCTATTAGAGAATTTTATGAGAGATCCAAGAGTTCCTATGGGACCTCTACTTTGGCTGTTAACATTTTCTGAGTGTACTAGCAAGTCCGTTTGCTTATCATATTCTGCCAATGCCATTATGCCTCCTCTTTCTCGGATATTGTTGTGTCCTTTCAAATGTTTTTTGTTGCTAACTTTATCAATTTGATGCGAGTCTAATGTTTCAGCAGCTCGGCGTAAATTGCTGATTTATTCGCTGTTTAAATCATCCGATCGTGCTTTCAAGTGACCTTTAATATTTTGATACTTTTTGTCTTCAGTCAATAAAAGAAATGGACAATCAATAAATTAATACGGAATGATCCAAGTAGTTTGTTGATTTGAGCAAAATGTTTCGTGTTTATTAATGGTAATGGG
>NW_007429319.1:0-475 GCF_000475195.1 Diaphorina citri
TGATTTATCAATAATAAGTTAATAAGTGATTTATTACTTAGGTACCTATAGAAATAGGTGGGTTTGTTGAGAAAATAAAAGCATAGATGAAGAGTAAGAAAATAATGTCTTTCCCTCCCTTACCTCCCTCTCTGTCTGGGTGTTGTGTGCATTTTTTTCTGCACTGCCAAAAAAATTCATTGGCATCTGTTCAAATTCATTGAGTACATAAGTTTCCTGTGTAATAAATTGCATTATGTGCTAAATGATCACTATTTTTATTTATTGAGAGAGGAGTTTAACAATTAAGTCTTACTTTAGCTAAATAATGAGTAGCCTACTTGAGTGATTAATTGATTGTGTATGAAGGCATATAAGTAACTAAAAATAATATAGATATTTCTAAATTACCAAGTAGGTATCTAGTTTCTGAAACTAAAAATGTCTCCCAAAGGTATTAACCTTGCAAATAATAATTTGAACTGGTGGTCTTTTC
>NW_007429320.1:0-475 GCF_000475195.1 Diaphorina citri
ACTGAGGGGAGTAGAAATCGTCTTCAGCCTCGTCTGGGGTGTTTAAGCCGGGAATATCGATGTTCTCCTGTGAGAAAAAAGAAAGAAATTAATAGAGGATATGGATTTGGGTGAAAATTTTGAATAGATGGTCGATTCCTACTATAAATCAGAGTGTTCCCACTATACAACACAAAATGTCCTTGTTGTAGGCAATAATTTAAATGAAAAATCGAATAAAACTCACGACAAGTAGAACGGGCCTTTATGAAACATCCATAAAACCTCGATTTCTCAAATGATAGATTGAAGATTCTGTAACTTTGTGACGGTCCATCTTGACTAGGTAGGTTGAAATGACAAACGTATACTTCTTCACTATTTTTAAAAAATAATCTGGGTTTTTATTTCGTTTGTTTGTTTTGTACAATGTAACCGTTTATAGTTTTTTATAGTATTATTTTATGTTTATGTGTATTTCTGTAACGCTGAAGAT
>NW_007429321.1:0-475 GCF_000475195.1 Diaphorina citri
GTGCAATTCGTGACAATTTCTCAGCCAATGAATTTCAACCTTTGTCTAACTATTGAGCTAGTAAAACAAAGGTTTTTTTCCCTGTCACAATGATGTAGGTGTTAAGGTACGGTCCCACTTGTCGCGAGTTTCATCCGATTTTTTTGTCCGACTGTCCTCTAGGCAATGTAATTTAAATAAGAGTGTTCCCACTACACACGACACGATTTTCTTCCGAAGGACTAGGAGGAACGGACCTTAAGTATCATGTTAACTGTCCGAGTATGTGAGTTTGCGCTGGCACAAAAGCCCAGTGCCTTTGAACATGCCCCAACAACAACCAGCACAAAAGCCCAGAGACTGTTAAAACCTTGTTTTAATTCGACGATATTCCATTATTTTAACCACAACCGTCCTCCCTCCTTCTTCCTGTTCACAGCCCCCTGAAAATGACCTGCGTAAGGAACGCGTTCTCAGCGAGCATGAGTTACGAGTC
>NW_007429322.1:0-475 GCF_000475195.1 Diaphorina citri
ATTTGGCTGTAAGGGTACCTGATATTTGACATTAAATAAGGTCCTATTAATGAATTTATTTAATTTTGACATCCTTTGTAAATATTATTTTACTTAGATTATTTATATCAATGGACACTTACGAGTGTATCCAGCTTGTAATTGACATAAATAACCTGAGTAAAATAAATAAGGTCCTTCCAACAAACTGTCTAATTGTTGCCCTCAAAAATGTCAGTAGGTATTGTATTTAAGTAGATCTGAGCACTAACCCCTAAGTCACTTTGGACTTTTTGATGTGGATGAAAAACGTCCACTAAGTAAGTAATGAATGAAACAAAAATAATGAAATGAGAAGGGTTCTTTTAAAGTCTCAGTTTAAACAAAAAAGTGAGGTTTACAGTTCACAGAACTACTGGTAATAATCTGTGCTTAGGTAGGTACTTAATACATTTCTTGTTTCCTTTTTCAGTTGGTGTCAGCAGAGGGTAGCAAT
>NW_007429323.1:0-475 GCF_000475195.1 Diaphorina citri
ACCCGTAGTCGATCGCATCATAGCTGCCGTCTCCCAAGGTGGACACTTCCAGGTAAGGCTGCATTCACTTTGGATCAAACCAGCGGGGATTTGCACCAGATCTCAATAAATCACTGAAGTTAAGAAACGTTGCGCGTAGTTGGTTTAGTATTCGTGCAATCGTGTACTGTTAGTTTTTCCCGTCTCCACTTAGGCTGGGTGAGGTTAATGTGAGGAGGTAGCTTGTCAAAGGAGGGTAAAACCTCATCCAGCCCGAGTGAGAACGGGAAAAGCCAACAGCACTGGACTGTCCAGACTCCAATTGGTCACATATCCAGATACCAACCACGCGCAGCATTCCTTCTACGTAAAAAGTTGTGAAAAATCCAAATCTGAGGTCAAAACTCGGGCACTGACTCATAACTAGGCTGACCATACGTCCCGCTTTCGGCGGGACAGTCCCGCTTTGGAGCCTCTGGTCCCGCTGTCCCGAGAA
>NW_007429324.1:0-475 GCF_000475195.1 Diaphorina citri
TGTCCGGTTAAAATATGTCCGGCTACTTTTTATTTGAGTACGGTTAGTCCAGTGGTAACGCACTTGCTTGTCATGCAGGAGGTCCCCGGTTCGATCTCCACCATAAAAAAAAAAAATTACCTTCTCGTATTTAGATTGCAAATATTTCAACTGGTTACTTTTCTTTTTGGTGCTCTCGTGTTGACCCAGCACCTAAATGAGAAGTATTTTGTGTCTCCTCTCGCCCTGATGAAGGACATACTACGGGATGGGCATGCTACGACACAGACCACACGCGTCTAATGGTCTTTCCTATTTAAATACTCACCTAAAAAAAGTAGATACCTAGTCCCTCACGTACGTACTTTTTTGAGACTAGATGCACATATAGGTATATGTACCTACTACATTGCATAGGTACCTACCTACGTACGAATATAGGTACCTACTAAGTAAAAAAATACCTCAAACATTATTTTGGTCTTGTACCTTGTAG
>NW_007429325.1:0-475 GCF_000475195.1 Diaphorina citri
CGTCAAACTTTACGATTTACCGGTATTATTTAAATCGATTTATCTCGTTATCTAGAAGTCGTAGAAGAAAAAGAAAAAATCTGGTGTGAACATCACACGACTTTCCTTATCCTATTGAAGGATGCTTATTTGAGTGTTCTTTTACCCTAACTTTTACAATATCTCTAACCGTTTTTGTCGCTATAGCTGAAAACCGCCAAAAAGCGGTCGAAACCCGCCAAAAAGCGGTCAAAATACCGCCAACCGCAGCACCTATTTTACCAAAAGTTTCGTGTCGCATCCTTGTCACATTTGACAGCTACATACAAAATTTCAAGTCTTTAGCTTATACCCTTCCCGAGATATTGTTAAATTACACCGGAAACCGCCAAAAAGCGGTAAAATGCCGCCAAGCGTAGCACCGGTCTTAACCAAAAGTTTCGTGTCGCATCCTTGTCACATTTGACAGCTACATACAAAATTTCAAGTCTCTAGC
>NW_007429326.1:0-475 GCF_000475195.1 Diaphorina citri
AAAAAATCAGACCTATCTGGTCATAATAGTCCTTTTCCTTTTCCGTTCAATCGACCCGTTCAAATAGATAAATGTGGTAAAGGACACTAAACATTCTCTCCAGCAGTAATCGCTGAGTAAACAGAAAATAACCACAAAATTCCTTTCAAACAATTTACAAACCCGGGATCAAATTTGGGTCAAACTTCAAGATTCTAGTGGTAATCGCGGAGGTATCAAAGTATTCTAGTTGTATCTGTTGTTGAAATAATGAAAGCTATTTTTAGTTTATCTCCAGTAGGAGTTATAGTCTACATACTGCTGTGCAGTATCTCCTATTTATTCCTAGGTATTGTTTTACTAATTTTTGTTTCATTTGATTTGTTTCAGGTAAGTGTTGACCTCCAGATTTCAATAATCAGGAACGGTTGGTCATCCAAATTATAAATGGTAAGGAAAAGTTAACACCGAAGTTTCCAGCAGTTGTCATCCCGTG
>NW_007429327.1:0-475 GCF_000475195.1 Diaphorina citri
TTGAATATGCCCTATTTTTTTTCTTTTATTAAGGGCTTTAACAGCTAGCCACTGGCGTGGTCATTCGCCCTGGTTCCGATTTGGTATTATATTAATTTATATGCATCGATACGCTTAAGGTAAGTAAACAGGGATTCGATGGCATCGGGTTCGTCGCCCAGGTTTGGTTGGGGGAGGAATATGCCCTATTGATATCCATATCCACTGTTCAAAACGTGGTTTAAATTAAATTCAATATGTTTTTTTTTTTTTTTTGAGATCTGTTTTTCAAATATGGATTATGGATTTCATTTATATACCTACATTCATATAAATATTTACCTTCTATTTTCGAACAAACTCATTCTTATTCATAGAAACAGACAAACGAGCTAGATAAGGTTTTATTTCTAGAAGTAGAACCAGCAGTGATAGTGTTGCTGCCTGACTTCAACTTCGTCTGAGGCAATTAAATGTATTTTTAGCTCGATTGTAT
>NW_007429328.1:0-475 GCF_000475195.1 Diaphorina citri
GAAAACCTGAACGGGACGCCGGGACACCCCCTGAAATTCGGGACTGTCCCGGCCAATTCGGGACGTTTGGCAAGCCTATGGCCCATACAGTAAGTAACTGGAATGTCTATTGTCCTTGTGTAGCCCAAGTAATCCAGCCATTACGGTGTGTATTGTGAAACAAATCTACATATAGGTAATAAGTCCTTCTATGGGGACAGACAGACCGACAGACAGACGACACCGAAGCGAATACAATAGTCCGTCCCTTATACCTTTTATTATTACTATTGTAATTTAATAAAGGAAGGACGGACTAAAAACCTAGATATCTACCTACTCTAGATAGGTTACCTACCTATCTATTTTGTCACCTGACGTATTAATCTATCCCGGGGGGAGAATGTAATTTTAGCAAGACATAGCAATTTGAATGGGAGAGGAGTGAAGCTAACAAATTATCGTAGCACACACGTAGGTAAATATAATAAAACTC
>NW_007429329.1:0-475 GCF_000475195.1 Diaphorina citri
TCGTGCATGCATAACTTACACAGCAGCAATACATGACATTGTTAATGAACACCTCCCAGTAAAACCTCTTGACAAGATGTAAGACTCATTGTCAAATTAATCTTGTTGGTCCATCAGTTTTGGCACTTTGAGTAACTCTCGGTTTTGGCACTTGTAGGTGAGTAGGTGATTAACTCTTTTAGTCGCTTTTGGCACTTGTAGGTAAATGAGTAATTCTTCCATAGAAGTAGGTACTTAATGTCATAGGCAGATTACTAATTAGTTTTTGAGAAATTTTAACTCTATTTTATTTTTTTATTTAAAGTCTTCGTAGGTTTTCATTTATTTATAAAATTGGTCTTTCTTATATTCTTGTATCTTTTTAATAAATTTTATTACTTTAATAAATCTAGGTATATTTTTATCTATATAAATAAAATTGTAGATTTGTCTGTACATTGCTTAGAATCGTGAAATTTTTAGTTATTCTTACTCC
>NW_007429330.1:0-475 GCF_000475195.1 Diaphorina citri
TTTTGAGATGCATACCTTGAAAAAAAAAAAAATGAAGAATTTTTTAAAGAAGAGATTTTTGAGATACATACCCCCGTCCTGATTTTCGCATACCTCAAACTGTCCTGATTTCCTTTTTTGACCTTTTCAGGAATTTCCTGGCTATCCAGATTTTAACCCGTATAATCCCTGTTCTGCACTGTATCGATCTTCTTTTTAAGGACGGCGCCTTCATTCCCCCTCTCTCTTTGTCCATAATAAACATGAGAAATGAGTGCAATTATGAACTATTCCAAGGAATTCTTCAAGGATAAGCTGGGAGTGCAAGGAGAAGGATATCAGAGATAGGAAGTAGAATACACCTTGCTTATCCTGCTGGGATAGGACTGGAAAGTTGCTTTACCCCTGCAGTCTCAGGGTCTCTACTAAAATTAAAAAATAAAAGAAAAATCAAATTCCCAGTTTTCCTGGCCTTTTTTTTTTTTTTTTTTTTTTT
>NW_007429331.1:0-475 GCF_000475195.1 Diaphorina citri
GTTCGCGGATTTTGCGATTATGCTCGCGGATTTCGCGATTATGTTCGCGGATTTGGCGATTATGTTCGCGGATTTCGCAATTTTGTTCGCGGATTTGGCGATTATGTTCGCGCATTTCGCGATTTTGTTCGCGGATTTTGCGATTATGCTCGCGGATTTCGCGATTATGTTCGCGGATTTTGCAATTTTGTTCGCGGATTTCGCGATTATGTTCGCGGATTTGGCGATTATGTTCGCGGATTTGGCGATTATGTTCGCGGATTTTGCGATTATGCTCGCGGATTTCGCGATTATGTTCGCGGAGTTCGCGATCGATTTTGTTCGCGGATTTGGCGATTATGTTCGCGGATTTGGCGATTATGTTCGCGGGTTTCGCGATTATGTTCGCGGATTTGGCGATTATAGCGGATTTCGCGATTATGTTCGCGGATTTGGCGATTATGTTCGCGGATTTGGCGATTATGTTCGCGGATTT
>NW_007429332.1:0-475 GCF_000475195.1 Diaphorina citri
AAGGGTTTTTTTTTTTTTTTTTTTTTTTTTTTTTTTTGTGGTCATTATGGCAAACATGTTTTAAAATTGTGCTAAGAAAATGGGTACCTAGGTACTGATGGTTTTTCTCCCACCAAGAAGGAAGTGTTACTGTTAAGGTCTTATTGCCCAAAGTGTCCACTGGCAAAGAGCTTATAATGTACAAGTTGGCTTGAACAAGAAACACAGCATACAGCAAGCCACAGGAAAACACACAGCAAGTTTTTGCACAAGCTAACTTGTGTAATAGGTATCTTTTGAAAGTGGACACTTAGTAGGCGTCCACAACAGAGCCCTGACCCTCAACAAACCAAACCAATGAATATAAATGGCTTCAACAGAGCCTTGACCATAGCTCCAACCATGAGTCTAAGGTCCTCATTGTGGACACACCATTAGTTTTAGATAATTACCTGCCCTGTTCAATCAGCACCGTGTTACTCCCCCATCCCAGCTC
>NW_007429333.1:0-475 GCF_000475195.1 Diaphorina citri
ACTAAAAAACTACGAAAATAACCCTTAATCTTTCTTAACTATTGTTTTACGTTTAACACTTGCATCTTGTATGAAAACCTCTTTGTGCATCGGATCGTCTACTAAGTAGAATACCATGTACAATGCTGCAGCCCTTTAGTTTTCTGTATAGAATATAAGTATCAAGTCTTGCTCAATTTTTCCAGCATCTCTCTTTCACCTTGTCAACATAATTATGGAAATTACATACCTATCATAAAAATGAATCACGTAGTACAGTTTAAACCTACCTATTTGTTAATGTCTTCCACCTAAATAACGTATCTAGATTTCGTAAATTATCTACATAGTTGTTTACAATTCGTACTTCAGAATTTAGGTAGGTAGGTACCTCATTTAAAAGGTACCTACTTACTTGCTGCCTACTAGAGACCTAATAATAATACTATGTACCTCATAGTTTTCCTAGCATTTATTTTGTAATATGTACCTAGGT
>NW_007429334.1:0-475 GCF_000475195.1 Diaphorina citri
GCACCACCTATCTAGATCAAAACTCAGTAGAGCAATGTCACATGCCGGTTTAGAAGACTCCAAGACACCCACCGAGTCTTCAACACCACCACCAAGGTGAACTATGAAATGTTGATTGCCTATTCATTAACTTCATGTTGTACTTTGAAGAGTCAGGCCTGACAAACCTGGACCCAACTTGTTAGCTTGGAGGGTCATAGACAAAAAGCCCATCCAGAGACTTAGGTGGAGGGGAAAACAGCCCTAAAGGATGGAATTAAGCATCTACGAATCTAGCTTGGAAGGTAGCGCATTTGACTTGTAAGCGTTAGGTCCCGGTTCGATCTGACAGAAGACACACTCGCCCAAAGAGGTAATTCGTAGAACTCATTTAGATTAAGTAAAATCATCTTCTGTCACTCTAGTCCAGGGTTTCTCAAAGTGTGCACCGCGAGATGATTTTGGGGCACCGCGAGACATTTCCAGTTTTTTTTTT
>NW_007429335.1:0-475 GCF_000475195.1 Diaphorina citri
TAGAATATACCTTGTTTATCCTGCCAGAATGAGACTGAAAAGTCCCTTTACTCCCGCAGTCTAAACAAGGTCTTATAAGTAAAGATTGTGGAAAAACTCTTTTGACTTGGTTTATTATGCTTTTGATTTTCAGCCAAATTCCCTTTAGAGATGTACCAGAAGGTAGTAAACCTTTTCATCTTGTACTAAAGTTTTTAATAGTAATTTAATACTAGATAGTAGGTCGTTTGTGCAGAGCTATTAATGCTTCAAATAACAAGGAGAACAATTAAACTTCATCAATAATATCAATATCAAAAAGAAGAAACCTCAAACAGGTCTATCACATGCTGAAATTACCCGTGAGGAGGTTTTTTTTTTCCCCAGTGAAATAGATAACTTGAGTACAGCGTAAAAAAGGTCGATTGGGCCAAAAAAATGCATGCAATGCGTACCTATATCACTGATTGAGAAGGTACAGCTACAGATCATCAAA
>NW_007429336.1:0-475 GCF_000475195.1 Diaphorina citri
CTGTTTTCTCTTCATTACCCGAACATCTTTTAACATTAGTATCCATGAATCATCATCCATCATGAAATTATACAAAAAATAAATACAACAGGAGCAAATTTACACTTCATTTCATCTAGGGTAGGGGTTCTATTTGTTCTGGTGTGGTTATTCGTTCTGTAGTTGTTATTGTTGTTCTTTTTGCTGTAGTTGAAAGTTTTTTCTCTATTTTTATCTGCGTTTTCATCTCCCAAGATAGACTCCATCAGATACGGACTGTTTCAGTAATCTATTTTTATGTGCGTTTTTATCTCACAAGATAGACTCCATCAGATATGGACTGTTTCAGTAATTTAAGCTATGTATTTCCTTTGTTCACAAACTGAGACTATATATTTCCCCTTTATTTGGTTATAAAATAATCTGTTTTGTTTTCCCCCCATTTTTTGATTCTATTGGGGGAGTAACATGGCAATGTTTCTATAAAAATCCCCCC
>NW_007429337.1:0-475 GCF_000475195.1 Diaphorina citri
GTAAAAAACAATAACGTCAAATAAAGCAATCGGAAATTCTCCGTAACAAGCTATGGTTGTTCTGTACATCTGTGTAAGGGAAGAAAATGCTGAAAACACGGCTCTTGTTGGGTTTATTAAAGGTGAAGGTGATGTAAAGCGATGCTCCTATTAGACATTGGACTCTGAAATAGCTTTTCCTGACGACTAAAGGCAATAAATGAACGCTATGTCATTGTTGGAACAAACCTCAATAACACGAGATGTTAGTATAATGGAAACAATTCTTTTCGTGACAAATTAGGTACCTTTTAAAGCAAGGTCTGCACGTAACTACTTACTGAAGCCACCTCCCAGAAGGAAAGTCAAAATAATGAGTCTCGATAATCCTGAATCTTGACATAGAATCAAATGAATTGAGACCCACCATAAAATTTTATTGTTTTGTATTCTAGAAATCCTTTATTAGAAATGAAAATGGCACTGGCGGAAAAAA
>NW_007429338.1:0-475 GCF_000475195.1 Diaphorina citri
ATTTTGGGGCTCTTTTCCCCTACACTGTTTTTTTTTTTTTTTTTTAATATATATTTGTGCACATACAATATTGTATACTGAAACACAATAAATAAATATTCAATATTCAATAAATACACCTAAGCCTCAGATTGGGCTTATTTTGTTCCCTCATAGGTACCTGCTTGGAAAAAAACCTAACTACACGTAGGTATAGTACCTACTTTTTTTACACTCGGGGGTCAACACACACTTTCGGGATATATGAATTTTTGTAACATCACATGGAAGGTATTAGTTAGGTACCCAACTACCCACTTTCTACTAAAAGCACACGTAGGAAACATTATTACTTTAGTACTATTTTTTTAAGTAGGTAAATAAAAGTAATACTTTCTACTAAAAGGTAAGTACATAGAGAGCCCGGTTATGAATATTCAAAACAGCTACCTCCAACATTTTGTACGCACCTAATCCTTTTTGAAACCTTTTTTTT
>NW_007429339.1:0-475 GCF_000475195.1 Diaphorina citri
TTTATGAAAGACCTCACCAGAAGACATAGAGTGATCAATTGAGCCAACAAAATCGGACCAGCTCTTCCGTTTCTTAGTTTTTAACATTCTACGAGCTATCGCTCTGGCTCTCATGAAGGCTATCCTGTTAGCATCTGATGGATTTCTCCTAAGAGCTCGAAGACATTTGCGCCTCTCAGCTATAACAGTTTTAACTTCGTCGTCCCACCAAGGGACAGGCAGACGGTTGACAGGCAACTTTTTTTCCGGTATCGCTATGTTAGCAGCATTAAGAATGTTCTCATTAAAATCTGAAATAACTTTGTCAATATCTGAGACGTCACTGAGATCAACATTGAAATTGACATTTTCGCGGAAAAGAGCCCAGTCGGCACGTTTGTAGTTCCAAATCTTCTGAGCAGGGGAGGAAATATTAGCGGCAGAAGTAGGAACTGGAACATTACTTGATAAGGTTATAGGAAAATGCCCCGAGAAA
>NW_007429340.1:0-475 GCF_000475195.1 Diaphorina citri
AAGAAGAGTAAATAAAATCATGAAGAAGAAGAAGAAGAAGCAGAAAACGAAGATAAATGGAAAAGAGAAGAAAGAGAAGGAGGAGGAGAAAATTCCAAAGAAGAAAAAGTCAAGGAAGAAGAAATACCTAAATACATATTTAAAAGAGAATGTGGAATAAAAATTGCTGGTTGGTAACAATTTTTTATCAATTTTTTTTCTCTTCCTAACTCCTAACTTGTCTAATCTTTCATGTTCGGAGTCAAAGACTTGATTCAAGGACAGATGGTCAACCAACTTAACGATTCCGTGTTCGGACCAACTTGTTAGATAGGCACATATATCAGCATAGGTACCGACATACCGACCACTAACACTCGTATTTATGAACAAGAATGATCGTTCTTAGAACAAGAATGACCTGCCTCGGTGGCGTAGTGGTCAAGACGCTCGCCTGGTAAACAGGAGGGCGTGGGTTCGATCCCAGCCGAGGTAT
>NW_007429341.1:0-475 GCF_000475195.1 Diaphorina citri
ATCAGCTCTTTCCTTGAATGATTCATTCTGTTGGTCAATACATCTGCGAAAAACAATCCGCACTACTCACACCCTTGATAGAAACACCTACTTGGAAAATTTTCATCATACAGTTTTGTTTCGGTGGTAACCCAGTTTTGCTCGACCATCTCCATTATCCATGTGATTACAGTCTTTCATCATGACAAGCTAGTTTTCATTTCCCCTGTAATAATTGCCCAACAAACAAGACATAAATCTATCAGCTTATTTCCTTGTCAATCTCTGTCAGAGAGCCCTCGGTAACTAGGTACTAGTCATTGAATATTAATCATTTCAGGACTACAGTAAAAGTAATGTTTGATTAATATGAGATGTAGGTACTTCAGTCTGTACATGTGCAAAAGTAATAATTAATTTCAAAATGAGATTGTAGACATGGAGGTTATCAGCTCAAGTTAATCTTGAGCTTTTTTTAACCAGTGATTTTTTTTTT
>NW_007429342.1:0-475 GCF_000475195.1 Diaphorina citri
ATAGATGGCGCTAAAACCGGTCTTAAATGATCGACTGAAGGGTTATCTAAAACTTTCTCAGACGACACCGAAGCGAATGAATACAATAGTCCGTCCCTTATACCTTTTTATTACTATTGTAATAATAAAGGAAGGACGGACTAAAAAGGTATACTTAAGGGACGGACTATTGTATTCGCTTCGGTGTCGTCTGTCTGTCTGTCTGTCTGTGCCCATAGAAGGACTTATCCAAACCTGGTCGACCTATATATCAAATTAAAGGTCTTTTTACCAGGATCACGAAAATGGTGGTGCAAATTTTGTCCAGAAAACCATAAAGCCAAAAAACCAAAAAAAACTGGTTTTTGCGGGATTTTTTTCACATTTTCTCACACAAATGAGCTCTGATCTCGAAATTTGTCGCGAACTGGTTTTTGGGGGATTTTTTTCATATTTTCTCACACAAATGAGCTCTGATCTTGAAATTTGTCGCGAC
>NW_007429343.1:0-475 GCF_000475195.1 Diaphorina citri
GGGCTCTATGGAGGCAAAAAGTTGGCGAGGCCAAATACCTACTAGGGTATGCGTGGCCATGGATGTAAGTGTAAGTAATTACAAATTTAAATATTTTTTATGGTATCTAATTAAGTCTAAATAAATAAGAAACAATAATTATAATATTCTAAAAAAAACACCATCGCAATATTTCATAGGGAAAAAAATTAAAATTAAAAAATCTTCAATAGCGAAAAAAAATATTTACCTAAAAATCCGCAGCAGGTCCATGTCACAGCGTGTGGGAGAGTACGGCCGCAACAGAAACACAATTAAAATGTAGAAGAGGTCAAGAGGTTAAGTAAATATTATCTGCGAGCCCTTTGACGGGTATACCTAAAAAACTGATTACACAAAATTCAACTGATTGGCCATCAGGAGTACGATTCCTGTACTACTGGAAAATGGTACGACTTTTCCGAAATTTTCTTTCACCAAACGATGTAAACCGCTG
>NW_007429344.1:0-475 GCF_000475195.1 Diaphorina citri
TCTATGAAAGACCTCACCAGAAGACATAGAGTGATCAATTGAGCCAACAAAATCGGACCAGCTCTTCCGTTTCTTAGTCTTTAACATTCTACGAGCTACCGCTCTGGCTCTCATGAAGGCTATCCTGTTAGCATCTGTTGGATTTCTCCTAAGAGCTCGAAGACACTTGCGCCTCTCAGCTATAACAGTTTTAACTTCGTCGTCCCACCAAGGGACAGGCAGACGGTTGACAGGCAGCTTTTTTTCCGGTATCGCTATGTTAGCAGCATTAAGAATGTTCTCATTAAAATCTGAAATAACTTCGTCAATATCTGAGACGTCACTGAGATCAACATTGAAATTGACATTTTCGCGGAAAAGAGCCCAGTCGGCACGATTGTAGTTCCAAATCTTCTGGGCAGGGGAGGAAATATTAGCGGCAGAAGTAGGAACTGGAACATTACTTGATAAGGTTATAGGAAAATGCCCCGAGAAA
>NW_007429345.1:0-475 GCF_000475195.1 Diaphorina citri
AGGTGCTGGGTCAACACGAGAACACCAGAAAGTAACCCGTTGAAATATTTGCAATCGAAAAACAAGTACAAATTTTTGAAGAGGAGAAGAGGAAAACGGGATAATGCAGTGTGATAATATCACGAAGTAGGTGTTATTTGTAAATTTGGCGTCTCCACTACATTGGACAAATAGAAGAAGAGAAGGAGAAGAAGAGGAAGGAGGGGAAGGGCAGACAGCAGAAGGAATACAGCAGGGACAAAAATAAGGAGAGTAAGAACAGAGAAAAAAGGAAGAGGAGGATGAGGAGAAGAAAGCTGAGAAGGAGAAGAGGAAGAAGAAGAAAGCTGAGAAGGAAAAGAGAGGAAAACGGGATAATGTAGTGTGATAATATCACGTTGACATCCAGAATTCCCCCTGGGAGAGAAGGAGGGAGCTGACAAGTCTTGTAGCAAAGAAAGGAAAAAATATTAAAAATTATTTCAGGAATGATAAT
>NW_007429346.1:0-475 GCF_000475195.1 Diaphorina citri
TTAACCTCGCCTAGTGGTTACCTTCCACTCAAGAGTCTATTATTATTATTTAATGCCTACATTTGTAGAATAGAAATAAAAACAATTTACGGGAGTAAGGGCTAACAGGGACAGGAATCGCAAAATGGACATGACTGGAAGACTAAAACACAGACCCTTTAGAAACGGGAAGAGGTGGAGAAAAAGATTTATAGAATAGAATGAACCTTGTTAATCGTGCCTGAATTTTTTTTAAAGAGGTTTGGTGAAGAGAAATGTAACTGCTTGGGTCTTACCGTCCCGAAATCAAAGAGAAGACGAAGACAGGATAGGAGAAAGCCTGCCGTTCCGAGAACGAACATTATCCGTTCAGGATAAAATCCGCCCCGGGCGGGAATCAAACCCGCGACCTACCGCTTAAAGGCAGGCGCGCTACTCTCCAACTAGGCTGGCAAGTCCCCTTTACCTCAGTAGTAGGATACTACTACTATTGAAG
>NW_007429347.1:0-475 GCF_000475195.1 Diaphorina citri
GGGGGGATGTCCCGTGAGAAGATTAAGGAGAGGGGATACCACGGGATAGCAAGGGGAAACGCCACAAGAGAGAACAGGGTACGGGCGTCCCAGTGACCTAGATTAGCGGATTGAGAGCAAAGGAGGCGCGTGACAGAATGAGAACAATTTACACTTCTAGAGACTCTACAGGGTGACGAACAAGACGAGCTGAAGCTGCTCATTACATATTTGTATACGTCATTTGCGTAGACGCTCTTTATGCTGGGCTTTACCAACTCGGGATTGAGATGAAAGGAGGATTCCCTTATACTTCATAGCCAGGTCAACCTCGGATTGAACTCAATCCTGAGACAATCCACGGTGGTAAAACTCGACCTTATTAAATTCTTTTATATTGAGATCTCGCTTGCTTCTCAAGTAAAAGAAAGAATTTAATAAATAGTAAATAGGACTTCTACGTATATGAGGATGGATCCTTACTGTGCGTACCAAT
>NW_007429348.1:0-475 GCF_000475195.1 Diaphorina citri
ATTTTGAAAATTTGGACCGATTGCAATACTTTCATTACTAATATAGCTCCGCTATACTGTAGTAATAGAAAGTAAAAATGAAGGGGCAAAAACCAACACGTATGGTCTGTACGTATTTTTAGCCCATGGTCTGTACGTATGTGTGTACGTATGTATGTACGTATGTATGTACGTATGTATGTACGTATGTATGTATGTACGTATGTGTGTACTACAGGTTTAAATGGGAAATTTTGAAAAGGTGGTATACAAAATATCTCAAGAACGGTTTGTCCTAGAGCGATGAAATTTGGTATGCAATACCGGTATGGTCCAAGGACGCGATTGTAACAATTTTGTAAAAATCGGACAGTCACTCATCCAGATATCAACCAAAGTCAATGTTGCCAGATTTTTATATATAAATTTACCTAAAAAATATAATATCGATCTTTTTTACGTGTTGGTTGTTGCCCCTTCATTTTTGCATACTCCC
>NW_007429349.1:0-475 GCF_000475195.1 Diaphorina citri
CAATGATCTCATTTGTTCTTAAGTTTATTTCCCTATGGAAAAAGCAAAATGTGTTTACCAAATGATTAGGTACTATTATTAGTACCTACCTGTTTAATGTGCCTTTTTTATTTGACCAAATTTTGATATTCATTTTTTTTTTTTTTTTTTCAATTTGAATGAAAGATCTCATATTTGTAGGTAGGTTAGGTTTGTACCTATTTGTACATTAAACAGCTGGTACTCATTTTTGTACCTATCTCCCTCTGTGCAGGGCAAACCTCCCTAAATTCAATACAAAATACTAACCACTTTAGGTAAACTTTTTGACCAGAGCAAGAATTCACATTCTTGTTGTATTTTCTTTTACAATTGCTGTTCCTGTTGTTGTACAACCAAAGTTTGATACCTTTTTTACTTTTTTTTTAATTTGATATTGTCCTTAATTTTATAGATGTTTGATTGTTCTCATTTGATTAATAAATACTAATAGAAA
>NW_007429350.1:0-475 GCF_000475195.1 Diaphorina citri
TAATAAATTATTTTGTTATTTTTCTGTTTTATGTAACATTACATAGCTCCCTTATCTCTTAGTTTTATCTTGGTTTCTTCTTTGCGTAAAGTTTAATCTCATTTGTCTTGTATTGTTTCATTAACTTCTTTGGTTGAGGTCTCCGGTGTTCATACACATGTTCCATTTACCTATTGGAATAATATTTATGCACATCAATACCTATTTGAGTACCTATTATTTATTACTAGTAAGCACTAAGCAGTGCCCTAATAACTCCTTATCTCTCGTCTAAAGTTGCTACACTGTACTTAAGTACTATTTTTATGTACATATTTACTTGTTATGTATTATTACTTTCAAAGTTTCATATAATATATTTGAATATGTGTTCTTCTTATCACTTCATGAGACTTGTCTTAGTCTTTGTATTGGGATTTCTATGTCTGAACAAGCCAAGTGTTTGAAAATCTGATGAAGCCATTATTTTTTTTTT
>NW_007429351.1:0-475 GCF_000475195.1 Diaphorina citri
ACGTTGAAGGAATCAGTTGAGTCACTCCGTTCATATTGTTGTACATCCTCGTTGTCAATGGTGTATGAATTCCTGGAATCATTTCTATTAGTCGTAGTTTCTTTACTGTAGGTGTCAGTGGAGTCTCTGCGATACTTGTTGAATGTATCTCTACTGTCAGATCTAGTGTACTCGGTAGACTTATTGTATGTATCTTGACTATCACTTCTAGTGTAGGTGTCATGTCTATCACTTCTTGTGACATCAACTGTCTTCTTGCTACTGGTGTTATAGGTTCCTTGAGAATCATCAGAATTGTCGGAAGTACTGCCATCTCGTGTTGGACTAGTATCAGGTGATACTTTAGGGGTAGAGATTCTTTTCTTCGCTGCATCTTTGGATTGAGCAGACGAAAATTTCCTTTTGCTTTTGTTGGTGTCCTTTCTTGTTTCAACCGTGTAACTGCTCGAACTCATTTTTCTTTCTTGGACCTTTC
>NW_007429352.1:0-475 GCF_000475195.1 Diaphorina citri
AAAAAAATGCCGTAATTATTCAGAAGTCACGTCAATGAAAACGAAAGCTCCTTTTTGCGCTTATCCTAACCCTATAATACCCCTGGTCACTGCTCAAATTGTGGATGCTTTTTTTTGCATTTAACCTAACCCTATAATAACACTGGTCACTGCTCATTTGGATAGCTCCTTTTTGTAGTAATCTTCCATTGACGTGACTTTGAACAAGTACCAAAAATGCCTCATCGTCGTTTTTGTTTCGTAGCAATGAAAGAATTCTGCTACATTAGACCCTTATGGTCTGTGTCGTAGTATGTCCCTCTTCGGATGGGTAGAAAGAGGCACAATACTTCCCATGTACTTCGGTCGGTGCTAAGTCAGCACGAGAACATCAGAAAGTAACCCTTTGAAGTGTTTGTAATCGAAATGCGAGTTGTTTTTTTCTTCTTCTTGATGACTTAATTTTCTACCTCCACAGACAAAAATCATCCAAAAG
>NW_007429353.1:0-475 GCF_000475195.1 Diaphorina citri
CTAGCAAGTTTATGATATCAGGAGATTTGACCACCAAAAGATCGTAAATTATGTACATATGTACCTTGTGCATATTATGTATGTAAATTAATTAGTATTGCATATGGATATTGCATTCCAAGAAGTAGACAATTAAAAGATTTCATGGCTGACACTTTGAAGTGTTTTGACAATACAAGTAGGTACCTCTAGGCACGACTTTTCATAAGGTACGTACCATAGGTTAGGTAGGTACCGTATGAGTAAGATATGAAACCTATTAACAGGTGTACCCACATGTCAATTTTTTATACCTAGTTTCCCTTTAATCATAAATAAGTACCTAGAATACCTATAATATTGGTGGATATACCTATATTGTACCTATATTACCTATGCATTTGGCTATAAATCTGAGACTAATTATTATTAACCACACCTAGGAGCAGGTAATAAATTAATTATTGCTTGTTTATTAGCTTTCCGTGCGTAAAAA
>NW_007429354.1:0-475 GCF_000475195.1 Diaphorina citri
GAACTCACCTTCTCGAGTACCGGTGCCCGCATTTCTCACACTTGTACTTCTTCTCGCCCGTATGTAGCTTGACGTGGCGATCTCTGCTTCGCTTGTGCTTGAAGCGTTGACGACAGAATTCGCACTCGAACGGAAGATGTTCCTTGTGTGTCTGAAATCAGAAGATGAAATGAGGTAATTTTAACAAGCTGGGTCCGTCCCTCCGGGAATTTTTTAGCCCGTAGTTTATTCGATCGTGATTAGAGAAAATCAGTACCTATGTACCTACCTAATTTGTTTAATATTCAGTTTATTATCATTCTTGATTTGATTTTACGTTCATGTAATGATTTAAAATCAAGACTAGAGCCCGTTCTCCCTTATTCCCAATATAAGGTTCAAGTCACCCATCCTAATAATTTAAAATCAAGACTAGAGCCCGTTCTCCCTTTATTCCCAATATAGGTAATGTTTAAGTCACCCATCCATTTATTGG
>NW_007429355.1:0-475 GCF_000475195.1 Diaphorina citri
TTCTGGTTGACAGAAGTAGGAGAAGGGGAGACTGCATAGCTGACGGAGAACGGTAGGTGTGAATCCGGACTGCAGAATAAGCTGGAAGGAAACACAGTAATTTTAGTTAAGCTTGTCAAAAAAAAAAAAAGTTTACCAATTAACAATCTACACTGTTCTTGTTTTTCTTCTTCTTAGCCTTTTCCTACCTAAAAATGGTAGGCCTTAAAACTACCTAGACTGTTATGGTTTTCCAAGTTAATTTTTTGACAGATCGTTTCGTGTGTATTAGTGTAAGCGATATTATCACAAATTTCACTCATTTAGACCTGAAATTCGCGCATGGAAAATACCATGTCATAGCGTGTGTGCTGGGCTTTCGATTTGGAAAAGTTTGGGTTCTACATATAGACATTCTGACTTCCTTACCTGATTGTCGTGATTTTTGACGGCAAAATAGCCGACCAGCTGAATGACTAGATGCAGAAGCTGTTGA
>NW_007429356.1:0-475 GCF_000475195.1 Diaphorina citri
GCCTGTGTCTTGTTCCAAGATTATATCATGTTTATCGATCCTAGGATTGGTTTGTAGATCGCCACTCGTCTCTATTTGACGTTTTCGTCTTCATCTCCGTGTAAGAGCTAGTCCCGAAGTACTTCAGAACTTTGTCGATGTAATTCAGTCGTGCCTCTTCCCTGTCTTCCTTCTCGCTTCCCGTCTATGATGGAAACCATATATTCGTTATGCTGACAAGATTGTATGAACTAGTGAAAAGCATTGATGTAGGGCAGCCATCTTGTAAATAAAAGTATCCAAACTTATCTACCTCAATTATTATTAGGTATTGTCACTTTTACAGTTGTAAGCTGATAGGTATATGTCAGTCAAAGTTTGTTCAAAGGCAAAGGGTTCAAATATCGTAAAATTTGGATTGCCAGTATGCCAGTTGCTTGATAGATCACTGGAGTTATACAAGAAGTCACTTGAAGAAAAAAGGGTATTGAAATTT
>NW_007429357.1:0-475 GCF_000475195.1 Diaphorina citri
AAAGGGTTTTCCGGAAAACGGTATGGGATAAAGACAAACGGTTTTCACAGGTTTGTTCTACTCATTTTTCGTTACTAAAGGTCTGTTTTTCATTCCGACGTGGGTGCGATGCGAACCCGATGCGTGTTTTTCATTCCACTTCCCCTACTTTAGCGTCAACGCTGCGTCTTAAATCCCTGATGCGAGTCTCGAGTAGCTTCAGGTTCCGCCATATTGTAATTGTCATGGAGGTATGAATATAAATGGAGGAACAGATCCCTATCTCACCTGTACAAATGTTGGAAGACAAAATTTTCGAAAGGAAAAGAGGGGAAAAGTAAGTGATTTGAGCGCGAAATTTTGAATTATTTGAAATTTTGAAATGTAAACAAAATTGATAAGAGATAAAAGTTAGGTATCTTTTGCTTTTTTTGAGTTTGACACTTGGATTTTTCTTTTAATTCATGTAAGAATTTACTTGATGCTAATAAAATGC
>NW_007429358.1:0-475 GCF_000475195.1 Diaphorina citri
CTAAAAAACGTACCATTTATTGGCCCACCTGCCCACATTTATTTTTCTAATTTTTGTTTTTATGACTACAATTTTTGATTAGCACTGGTTCGATAGCAGTCTTTAAGCCCTTTCTTTTGATGAAATTGGATCTCGAAAAAGTTCGTCCAGTTCAGACTTATGTGGCGTATGGTACAGGTGGGCCAATAAATGGTACGTTTTTTTAGGTGGGCGAATAAATGGTACACTTACCCTATTTGGGATAAAATCCACCCCAGGCGAGAATGGAACTCGCGAACTTGCGCTTACAAGGCACACGGACAGACATGTTATACCCTCCTTCAAGCTAACTATTGTGGCAAAAATTATACTTTGAAACCTTGAGTGCATCGATTCCCAACTGTGTACTGAAGTTAACCAACTTTTTGCAAGGTTGCTATCTCAACTGGTGACCGGAACTGGAGTTCTTACCTCATATCTATTGAATCCTGATACA
>NW_007429359.1:0-475 GCF_000475195.1 Diaphorina citri
AAAGCCAAAAAACCAAAAAAACTGGTTTTTGGGGGATTTTTTTCACACTTTCTCACACAAATGAGCTCTGATCTCGAAGTTTGTCGCGACAACCTATTAACTCAAAGGGAGAAAGTTTTAGATAACACTTCAGTTGTTATTTTAAGACCGGTTTTAGTGTCACCTATGTTAAGCTATGCCAAGCAAGGCCAATAAATGGATGGGTGACTTAAACCTTATATTGGGAATAAAGGGAGAATAGGCTCTAGTCTTGATTTTAAATCATTACATGAAAGTAAAATCAAAAAATCAAATCAAAAATAATAATAAACTGAATATAGTAGGTACATAGGTACTGATTTTCTCTAATCACGATCGAATAAACTACGGGCTAAAAAATTCCCGGAGGGACGGGCCAGTACATAGGTACTGATTTTCTTTAATCACGATCGAATAAACTACAGGCTAAAAAATTCCCGGAGGGACGGACCCAGCT
>NW_007429360.1:0-475 GCF_000475195.1 Diaphorina citri
CTACTACATAATGAGTCGATTTATCTAGATACACATATTTATTTACCTACATATCATATCCCTAACTAATATCTTTTGTTTGATTGTAAACAAAATTTGACTCTATAAAGCATATTCAAATACAGGAAAACAAAGGTTTATCGAATGTTGACATTGAATTGAAAATTGAATTTGCTGTGTTTTTGAATACAAAAGACAGGAAGAGATTATTTTCCCTGTGTTGTTTTCTTTGAACATTGAACGTACACAAGTCAATCAGTGTGACAAGGGAATTTGACTGTCAATATTGACTCTCAAAGGGTTAATGATAGATATTTAAATAACGTATTTTCTTGTGACGCTTTGGATAAGCCGAAGGGATTATTTTATGCTGATGCTAGAGGGCATGAGTTCAATTCCAGCCGAGGTATAGAAATTTGTATCTCATATATTTTTAAATCTGGCCAAATATTAATGAAAAATAGAGCTCCAAGGG
>NW_007429361.1:0-475 GCF_000475195.1 Diaphorina citri
CCTAACAAATAATGATGGACAGGCCAAAACTTATGTCTAATATAAACCTAACAAATAATGATGGACAGGCCAAAACTTCCTCCAGAAACTCATGTTTGAAATCAAAGAGCATGTTTGAAATGAAATTAACGAGCAACATATTTTTGTGTACTAGGGTGCACCCTCTGCTCCTTGTACTAAGATTAATTGAAAACAAGGCTGACAGGTCCGAGTGATGTATTGGCCTCGCAACGAGTATGAAATCTTACAGCTCCTCCACCTAGCCGGTTCGCTAAGCAGTAAGTACCTTATAGTCTGTTTCATTCAGCTTGAGCTTTTTTTCAATGGGTTCTTAACTTCTTAAGGTCTAATTGTCTTAAATTCGAAGAGAGAACGAAGACAGGATAGGAGAAAGTTTTTACTCTGAATTTTAAATTTGATCCGTTCAGGATAAAATCACCCCTGGCAGGAATCGAACCCGCGACCTAGCGCTTAC
>NW_007429362.1:0-475 GCF_000475195.1 Diaphorina citri
CGGCGCTGAAATTTTGTCTCTTCATGAATAAGTTTTGGGAATATTTCAAAGCCTATAAAACGAGAAAAAGACTTTGGGTAGTAAAAAAAAAGTATGCAATCTTGAAGGAGCTACTTAAATTTTCTCGAAAAAAATTTCGCCTGCGGCGCTGTCATTTTGTGTTCTATAGAAATGTATTGGGGGGAATAACTATACTCGTCTTTTACACGTATTTAATTACATAAAAAACTGACACATGACAAGCTACAGGTTACATACTTACTGAAAAGTTTCGCCTGCGGCCCTGAAGATTACACCTTTGACAAGTCTGCTTCTCTTACTATTGTAGACCAAAATCTTCAAAAAATTCGCCTGCGGCGCCAAATTTTGTGTCTTTGATAACTAAGTTTTTTAATACTAGAGACCAAAATTTTCGTCTGTGGCCATAAAAATTTCAATTTCGTTAATTCTGGTTTCTATAAATTGTAGCTCACAA
>NW_007429363.1:0-475 GCF_000475195.1 Diaphorina citri
CCCCCTTCGAGCTTCATTTTTCTCCTGTACTGTAGGCCAGGCTTCGAAAATTTGGAGCATGGATGGATACGGCCCTGTGTCACAGCACATCACTTACTTCCATTTTCTCTAAGAAGGTAAGAACTTACTTTTTATTATTATTTTAAGGCGGTCTCTTCCTGATCCCTTATGTGCCGCGTCCATTTTAATTTAGGACTATTGCACTGCCTATAAGAACTTACTTACCAAACTTTAAAGTTACGTCCCTTAGTCCCTTTATTTCTAAATTTACTTGCCAAAGTTGAATAAAATCTTTTCCATTTAGGTACATCTGTCGGAAAAAAAAAATCCCTGATATGTCTGTAGGTACTTACTCTTCGTAAAAATCTTTTCTTGTTTTCAAAATTTCAAATATTACTACCTACTTACAATGTAATACATTTTCTCATGTATTCAAAAATTTAAATTAGGTATTGATGGAATAAGATTTAAATTC
>NW_007429364.1:0-475 GCF_000475195.1 Diaphorina citri
ATAAAATCCGCCCCGGGCGGGAATCGAACCCGCGGCCTAGCGCTTACAAGGCAGATGCACTACCAACTAAGCTAACTATTAGGCTGGCTAAAACAAACATCTAAACCAAATGCAAAACGGTCGAGTTAAAACATAGACCTCCCTAGCGTTCGGTCAAAAATCAACCATACCATCTCAAGCTGTACGGATCTGAATTTCAAGGCCCTAGCTATAACTTACAGCTAACACACAGCCTCCTCACAGCTTATACTAACACATGTTGCACCCTCCCTCAGCCCTCTATCCCATCTTGAATTTCTGAGGTTTACAAAACTGAAGAACAACAAGAAGAAGAGAAATGTTTCCAAAGGAGAAATATAGAAATAAATCATCGGAGTTGTATACAATTGAAGCTGTTAACTTATTACAGGGTAGAAGAAGAAGAAGAAGAAGAAGAAGAAGAAGAAGAAGAAGAAGAAGAAGAAGAAGAAGAAGA
>NW_007429365.1:0-475 GCF_000475195.1 Diaphorina citri
TCCAAGATGGTGCGCTATCGGAATCAGTTCCGTTTCTGGAAGGCAAATACAACTAAGTTTAACATTATTTATTTTGGTTGCGGGATGTATGAATTTATGCATTTTTTTTTCTTTCCAGAAAAATGATCTTTCTTAATTGTAGATACCTCTGAGGTTCTATGTGGTAAATTTATCTGTGTTATTAGCATTTAGTATTATTTATTCTCTCCTTTCGTATAGTTTTTTTATTGTTTTTAACGATGTTATTTTGTTGTTTCTAGATTCTGTTAGTATATGTAACGACCCTTATCAATTATTTATTGTTTTATCGTCTAATTTTAGGCAATCATAGGTACCTTGTTCTCTTTCTCCATCTATTTCCTTATTATCCCTTTCTTTCCTTTTAACTTACCCTATCTCCATATCGTAGAATGGCTAGAAATTAAAGAGTTATCACTAAATTTAATGATATATCTCTTTCCTTACATACATATGA
>NW_007429366.1:0-475 GCF_000475195.1 Diaphorina citri
AGCCCAGGGGGGTTACTGTGTACTCATCTAATTTTGTGAAATCTCTATATAAGAAGCTAACTACAGTGGCCTGTTCCACAAATGAATCCACACTCTATGCAAGAATTGTGCAATATGACACCATTCTTTATGGAATAGCCACCTTAAAAAGTAGGCACTGAGCTGGTGACCAATTACATCTAGCTTGTCACTATGTTGGGATTTAAACAGTCTCGGAAAGTTGGCAAATCTCTTGAAAGTTAACTTAGGAGATAAGGGGATGCCTAAATAAAATGTCCTTAAGATTAGACTCAATTTAGGTGCTCAGTATTTGGGGGGATAGAACTATAATTTGAGTTACAAAATTACTTCCTCTGGCAAGATAGCATACCTACCAGTCACCTTGGCAAATACCTAACCCCGTATGTATGAAATCTAAAGATAAACTTAAGTTTAACTTGAAATGAAAATCTTGCCAAATTTCATGAAATCTAGC
>NW_007429367.1:0-475 GCF_000475195.1 Diaphorina citri
TCATCAATTCCGAGCTGAGAAAATCTTCAAAAGCGTCGCTACCCCCGTCCGCCCCGACAAACATGGTGGCGAAAAACAAAAAACTTCCGGGTAAACAAAGAAAGTTGGACGAATTTTAAGACTTGGGTCCTTGGTTGAAAATTGCAAACTAGAAAAGGCAAAAGTCTTGGGGAGTTGGAGGAAATTGGGTGAAAATGGAAAACTAGACTCTAGAAAAGGCAGAGGAGCAGGAAATTGTGCATAATGAATTTTGGCCCCAGTTTGGATAAGAGGACGAATCTGTGAAGCTTGTGACCTTGTGGTAGAACGTTGCTGGATTTGTCACAAGCCTTTGGCACTGCTGAATCCTGTAAGTACAGTTGAAGAATGGAATTAATTTACCAGTGTAGTTTATCACTGCCAGGATTTGACTGTCTCTTTACCTTCTCAGTCCAATCGGTCTTTTAACATTTTGGGGTATTTTGCTTCTTAACCC
>NW_007429368.1:0-475 GCF_000475195.1 Diaphorina citri
CAGGTTGCAGTTTACTGACGCTAGCAGACACGTCTGTAAAAGATAATCAAGTTTTGATTACCGTTCGATAACCATCAAACCACCATGGTGTCCGGGAAAAAAATAGCTTGGTCTCCTCATTTGCTTTTCACGTTTGCAAAATTTGTCGGAAATTTCAAAGTTTTGTTCATCAGTGAAATGATCTGAGTCCATTCTAGTAAGTAAGTTCTGAGGAGTGAATCCCAAAATAGCTCTGGAGCTAGCTCTGAGGAGTGAATCCCAAAATAATCTCTTCACAGTCATCAGTCAAAAGAAATTAATACGAATCCAAAGATGAGTGATGAGTGGTAACTTGTTCTATTTCATGGTATCTCCTGAGCGTTTTCATGAAAGTAATTGCATTAGGAATAACAATAGGTAGTTCGTAGAATGGATTGTCTCGGAAAGATACCAGACCTCAGCACAGGAGAAACCTCAACTGTCTCTTCCTTTATGT
>NW_007429369.1:0-475 GCF_000475195.1 Diaphorina citri
GGTTAGCTGTGAGGTAGCGGTTAGCTTATCACCGAATGAAACCGCTTCCTTATTGGGAAATAAACCAACCTCAGTGGTGTAGTGGTCAGCGCGGTGGACTTCGGATCTGGAGGTTGGTGGTTCGAGTCCAAGTCAAGTGAGAAAAATTAGCGAAGTGCATTAAGCGGGGAACGACATTTGTGACAAGCATTCATGCTTAACACAATTAAAATTCCTTTTCCTCCTTCCTTCCTATTGGAAAATATTTGAATGGTAGTGGAGATGCCAAATCTTATTAGCTTATTACATTCAATAATAACGAAGAAAGAAGACAGCCCTTGATGATGATGAAGAAGAAGACAAGGAGGAGGAAGAAGAAGGAGAAGGAGAAGAAGAAGAAGAGAAAGAAGAAGAAAAGGAAGAAGAAGAAAAGGAAGAAGAAGAGAAAGAAGAAGAAAAGAAAGAAGAAGAAGAAAAGGAAGAAGAAGAAGAGAAA
>NW_007429370.1:0-475 GCF_000475195.1 Diaphorina citri
CTATTAATGTATTGAGGAGAAGTAGGGACTTCCGTTGCCTTATAACCAAACTGTGTAATGAAATTATACCAGCAGGGGAATGTGCTCTCGGGGAAAAACGTCGAGCGAAAGAGTTTGGAGCATCGCATCAGTGCTGATGAAACGGTGTCTAAAGGTGCCATTCCGATTATAGCAACCTGGTCGCACGAATTGGTCGCTATGATCGGAATGGTGCCTTAAAACAAATTTAACACAGCTAAATAGGTCCGACTTTTTTACTTTCTATGATTTCTCAGTGTATTTCTTGGTTCTCTTTGTATAATCTCTTTGTTTGTATCTCTACTAACAGATCAGTTTATATCTATCTCTTTGTAATGATCGACTATTTGTTCTCTTTGCAGTGCCACCAGACATCTTGGACTACCCGACCAGTTCTGACATTATGGTGAGAGAGGGGAGTAATGTGAGTATGAGATGTGCTGCCTCAGGATCACCC
>NW_007429371.1:0-475 GCF_000475195.1 Diaphorina citri
GTTAAATTTATATTAAAAGTTTCTTCCCCAAATAAACAAGGAGGAAGATTTTACCTCACCTTTGACATATTTGTCTATTTTATCAAATCGATTATAAAATACAAATCGATTAGGTATAAAATAATAATGGAATAATCGATAGATACCTATACTCTACCACCTTACACAAGGTGGTTCCTAGTAATAAGTAGTTGGTTGTTAGTATGGTTGATTGGTTATACATGTGGAACATCACGTGGTCAGACCACATACTTTGTGACGTCACGGATTGGTCGATAGGTTTTTTGTCTGAATCAGTCTAAATTATGTTTTTTTCTTCTTCTTCTTCTTCTTCTTCTTCTTCTTCTTTTTTTTATGAATCTAAAATCAAAACATGCCATGATTCATATTGATTCACGTCAAGGAGGCCTTGTGGAACTTTTTCAAGTTCAAAACTAAAGGAATGAAAAAACCCCATGACTTTTACCATTTTTAC
>NW_007429372.1:0-475 GCF_000475195.1 Diaphorina citri
TATTTACCTAAATGACGCGTCTTCTATACTTTCATCGTATTAAATACTCCTCGAATTTCCTCATTACTTTTGATGTCTGATATGATTTTGCATGGCTAACGAAATAATGGTATTATATTCCACGTGAAATGGTAGAAGTTATCTAATAGGTATCTACTTCGATAAGCAATACACATTACATTATTACACTTTCGTTTCCTTGAAGCCTTTTTCTAAATGCTCAAGATGTCCTTGAAACTCGCTGCCCATTTCTTTTTCGAGTGATGTTCCTACTCCTACTTCCTAGTTCCTACCATAAATTTACGGCGCGACGCGACGCAGCGATTTAATTTGAGATGAGTACTTGAACTGTCTCGATTGTCCCGAAACAATGAAATGCACTTCATATGGATCCCTACAAGAATTTAAGGATCTAGGTATGTAAATGCTAAATACATTAAATATGACAATATGAGCACAAAAATTGCATCTTCAG
>NW_007429373.1:0-475 GCF_000475195.1 Diaphorina citri
TTCCAATTGTCTTTTCCACTTTCTCTCCTATCGCCACCCTTAGGTCTCTAGCGACAGAGTAGACGCTCGGCCGCTTCTGGTCGCTACTCGAGGGTGTGTAGAGACGAGACTCGCTAAGGCGGTCTCGCTTGGATTGACGAATGCTCAAACCTTATGGAAGGAATGGGGACGTAAGGACATGAGTGGGTTAATTTGATTCGAAATGAAATGATATGTACCTAAGGAAAAACGCCAGCTAAGTTAACTGGGAAAGTTTTAAGTACCAGGTCGTGGGTTCAATTTCCGCCGAGGGCGAACTTTATTTTAGCTTAAAACAGATTAAAAAAAGACGAGTGTTTCACCGCTATTTTTATTTCGTAGCAATAAAACAACTGCTACATTAGACTCGTGTGGCCTGTGTTGTAGCATGCCCATCCCGTAGTATGCCTCTCATCAGATTGGCGAGGACAGACACAATACTTCCCATTAAGTGCTG
>NW_007429374.1:0-474 GCF_000475195.1 Diaphorina citri
TGGAACTGTGTACTTTATAGGAGGTAAATCAGTAGGAAATATGATGCCAAGTACCTACTTTTAAACCTATACTCTAACTCCTAATAAGTGAGACCTATTACCTATTTCCAATTTTAGTCTGTAGGGATAGCTAAGCACCTACATACATGTGATAAATATTCGTGTGTAGGTACCTAAGTAACTCCATAGGTATGTATAGGTAATCAGTAGGAAATGTGCCAAGTACCTACTTTTAAACCTATACTCTAACTCCTAATAAGTGAGACCTATTACCTATTTTCAATTTGAGTCTGTAGGGATAGCGAAGTACCTACATACATGTGATAAATATTCGTGTGTAGGTACCTATGTAACTCCATAGGTATGTATAGGTAATCAGTAGGAAACATGATGCCAAGTACCTACTTTTAAACCTATACTCTAACTCGTAAGTGAGACCTATTATCTATTTCCAATTTGAGTCAGTAGGGAGCG
>NW_007429375.1:0-474 GCF_000475195.1 Diaphorina citri
AGTCAAAACTTTGATATACATATCATGTATTAACTACCTATTAAGGAGCGCGGTAGCGCTCCGCCCCGCCAAGTCAAAGTTTGACCGCTTCAAGAATTATATTTATTATCAACCTATTCAAGACTCTGAAATCTGAGTTGATATATAGGTACCTACCTAAATACTGAATATGCTTACTTCTGAAGCAACTACGTGGGTACCTATTTAAAAATTAGGTTCATTTATTTTTCTAAATGTCTATGAACTTAGATAGTTAAGTAAGTACAGACAGCAAAAAATAGTGATATCCCCCCAAAAAAACACTTCGTGTTAAAAAATTAACGTCAAGAGTTACCCTCCACAAAAAAGTACTGATATATAAAAAGACGTCAATGTGGGACCTCCCTTCTACATTACCTCTTCTAAAGAAAATAATAATTTTTCATCACTCCTACATCAATTTACCTTGCTGTTGAACCATTGATCCCGGATTAC
>NW_007429376.1:0-474 GCF_000475195.1 Diaphorina citri
GTACATATATCTTGCAATTCGTATATCTGGTGCAACAGAGTACCTACATATATAGCTGGTGAAACATTCAGAATGAATCTAGAGTTGTACACGGATTAAAGAACACAGAGGTAAACAGTTAAATACCTCAAAATCAAATTCAAAAACGCCAGTGTAGCCATTCGACAAAAACAACATTCAGAACCAACCATGAGGTCAGACGAGACAACAGAGCATAACCAAACCAGACAAGGAGTCTGGACTAACGATTGACTCGATCAGAAATCAGAAGCATTAACAAAAGTTACAAGAACATAGTAAGAAAACACCAAGCATCAGGTAGGCAGGTCAGAATAATAAGAACACTCATAAAAGCATGAACAAGAAACAACAACATACAAAACCCATGTACGAGTCAAATAGCAGGCAAGAGTACAAGAATACCTATAGACAAATACATTAGGCAGTCTAAGCCATGTATGAATCAAATAGCTT
>NW_007429377.1:0-474 GCF_000475195.1 Diaphorina citri
AGCAATCGGGCAGTTATGTTTCCTCAATAAATGAATATTGATTCATAAATGGGATCTAATAGGTACTAATGCCGATTTTACCACTGAGAGTTAACACAGTGGCTTAGGTGTAGGCGCAAACAGCCCCAAAAGATAAGTTGGACTTATACGAATCTAACACAGTGTCGTTGGATTTCTTTTACGTCACCCATTTGATATACACAGGCCAGTACTTCTTAAACTCAGGATTAACTGAAATCCCTCTGTGGTTAGGTCGGGTGTAAGAGGGTAACAAAAAAATCGGGTAAGCTTTTTCCGCCATAGCATTGAAAATCAACTTTGTATAACTTCCAGTTCCTGAAAAGGTGCTGCAACCTGGTTTTCGTTTTCATAGTTCAAAGCCCGGGTTACTGTTTTGATTTCGTTACCCGGTAGACTTCTCATTTCACCGTGGGTTCTACCGTTTTCATTCATAACACTATCGAAGGCTCGGAT
>NW_007429378.1:0-474 GCF_000475195.1 Diaphorina citri
CCGAGACAAAGGTTGATAGAAGGAACTGTACCTGCTGAGGTCTTATCGTCCCGAGAGCGAAGAGGGACGATAGCCAGCCCCGGGCGTGAATCGAACTGGCGACCCAGTGCTTACAAGGCAGACGCGCTAACCTCCAAGCTAACTAGGTTGACATCAAACCTCTTGGGAAAAAAAAATAGCTTTTACAAAAAGGATTAGTCGATTTTTTTTTTTTCAATTGCTCTCGCCAAAAAAGGACGCCATTTTGTTTTTAAAAAAATTGGTCTATTTCGCTTAAGCAATGCCATTCAAAACGCCCAATTTTCAAAGAAATATTCCCCCAAAACGAGCCACACCTACTTTATGCTCTACTGGATTACACGGTTTTGAAACTATATTTCTCTTTATTTCCCCCCTCACAGGTACGTAATCTTCACTCGTGTATCAAGGTGGCCGAGGACTTCGTTTCCCCGGAGAACGTCTCCCATTGTTTCC
>NW_007429379.1:0-474 GCF_000475195.1 Diaphorina citri
TTAAACATACTCGCAAAACTCCCGAGGCTGCCTGAACATGAAATTTGTTTGACATTTCGTTCAAATTTTGTCAAACAAGCCTCCTGGTCAAACACCAACCACACCTACGTATACAATAAACAGCTCGTTTCTAATAAAATTATTCTTTCTTTATAAGTTCAAAACAAACACCAACAAACCTAAAGTTGACATAACGTGACGTGTAAATTTGCAAAAAATTCTTCTATAAAAGTTCACGGAGAGAAATCAATTTCTTTTTTGTCCGATTCCTATAAAGAAAGAAAAAAAGATAAAGATAAAAACTTATCAGAATATTGACCATCTGATAACAGGTTTTGATTTTGATAATTATTGACACTACATAAATACGTATGCATCAAAAACAATCAAAAAAAATCTTGAACTCACATTTAGGTAAACCATCAAACTTAAAGTTGAATTGTCTGAAGATTAAAAAAAAAAAAAAAAAAAAAA
>NW_007429380.1:0-474 GCF_000475195.1 Diaphorina citri
GAAATTCTCAACAGGGCAGATGTTTTCGGCAAAATAAAGTAATCGACTGTCATTTCCCGTGTAATATTGAGTTAAAAAAGTCGAATCTGAAGTCAAATTTCACTTGGAAAGTCAAAAAATCTTTGATGTTATTGAGCAGAAGTGTGGTCAATAAGAAATAAGCATTTGAAGTCATCATAATTATGATTCTTATTTCTTATCATAATGTAAACTCAAAGACCCGAGTCTTTGCACGAGGTTTTTTTAGGCCCTTTGTTGACATTGGTCTTACATCACTGTAGCATACTTATTAATGAACTAATGGCGTCCAACATCCACTGATATGTTTGACCATTGATTAACTGATCTAAAACGCTTGTTAGAGGAGGCAGTTAAATTACTGATAGAGGAGGCTTGGGAGTAGGGTTGCCAACTTTTTTTTCGGCATATACGGTACAAACTAGCAAAATGGTGAAAAAATACGGATTTCCCGAT
>NW_007429381.1:0-474 GCF_000475195.1 Diaphorina citri
ATATAACAAAAAAAAAAAAAAATAGGGACCTCGTTTTCTGGCAATCTGGCACTAAAATTTGACCATCATTTCCCAGCCTAGTTAGCTTGGTTGGTAGCGCGTCTGCCCTGTAATTGCTAGGCTGTGGGTTCAATTCTCGCCCGGTGAGGATTTTATCCTGGAGGGATAAGGTTCGTTCTCGGAAAGACTGGATTTCTCCTATCCTGTCTTCCTTCTCTCTTCGCTTTCGGGACGATAAGATCTTAGCAGTTACCAGTTCCCTCTATCAAACCCCTTTCAAAAAAAAATCTCAAGTACCTTTTGTCCATAAATGTTGCCAAAGGAAAACAAAAATTTTCTGATAGTAAAAGCAGGAAGAAGAAAATTGGCCGTTAGCCGTAATATCAATTATTTATATATTACAGGAACACAAATCTAAGCAAAGAAAAAAATAATGATTTCCCCATACGTGGAAAGGCTAAAATTGATAAATTA
>NW_007429382.1:0-474 GCF_000475195.1 Diaphorina citri
ATAACTCACCACCGCTCTCGCACCGAGGGGGGTTGATGGTCTCTAGCCATTACTTGGCCTGTCTCGAACCGCAGTCAACCATCACGTTGGTAAAACTAAAAATTTTCAATTTCTTCCGAAGGGTTACTCAAACTACTACTCGAATTAGTCCAATTTACACCTACGCTTTTTTACTTTCCTTATCCTATAGGAAGGAAAGTAATGTAATCGGGTCAAATTTTCGATGGTCAGATTTTAGTGCCAAAACACGTTTTGAAGTCCCTAGAGCCTAAATCCAAAGTTTCAGCCATTGGTCCGTGTGTGTGTCTGTCTGTCTGTGTATCTCGAGAACGGTAAGATCTAGAGACTTGAAATTTGGTATGTAGCTGTCAAATGTGACAAGGATGCAACACAAACCGTTTGGTTGAGATGGTTGCTGCGGTTGGCGGTATTTTGACCGCTTTTTGGCGGTTTTTGACCGTTTTTTGGCGGTTT
>NW_007429383.1:0-474 GCF_000475195.1 Diaphorina citri
AATTTAAGCACTTCATACTAGCTTTATTGCACCTGGCTGGAGTCCCTTTAGTGTTTGACCGCATTAGGTTTTTAGTATGCATTTTATTGTGTCAGACCTTTGGGCAAAGGTGATAACTTCTACAGTCTTGTAGCTTATAGCTTATAGGTATTAACACAAATAATAAATTGCTAACTAACCTTAATGAGATAGAGAGCATTAAAGGTTCATCAGCCAATTACCCACCTTTTATGGACAAATATTCATACCACAGATTGTAATCAAAGCACTCTGCTTTTACTATTTCTCTCCAGTATTACATCATTAACTTTTCCATCACTCGAGTTACCTAATGGACATGATCATAGGATGAGAGGATTATCTTCTTGAAAAACGTTGTCCCCTACAGGTACAATATATCTCACATATCTAAATCATCTGACATTCAGGCAAAGAGTACGTAGGCTGACAGCCTGGTTATTCTTGGTTCAGAAA
>NW_007429384.1:0-474 GCF_000475195.1 Diaphorina citri
ACTCAGGGACGATATTAGTTTTCAGGGGCGAAGCCAAGGGAGCGCGAAGCGCGACCTCATGCACATCCCGCGAAGTTTTGGGAGCGCGCAGCGCGACCGTAAACAAGGGAGCGCGAAGCGCGACCCCCTGCACAACCCCGCGAAGCCCCCGGGATACTAATTCTAACCCACTTCTAGATGTGCTAAGAAGATGCGGTTTTCACCATTGGATTCCTTATTTTTTGTACATACTGGGAAAAATCGAATCGAAACCCCCGAAATTCCAAACAGTTCCCGAGATATTGACGTTTTTTAGTCCCCCCATAAGAAATACACAGGGAACAGAGTTTGAGGCCAGCAAAACTTTTCCTACGTTTTATATTTTCTCTCTCGCTTTTAGTTTTCAGTTTTCATTTTTTCGAGACAAGACTCAGGGACGATATTAGTTTTCAGGGGCGAAGCCAAGGGAGCGCGAAGCGCGACCTCATGGACACC
>NW_007429385.1:0-474 GCF_000475195.1 Diaphorina citri
AGGGGCGTTATTTGGAGGGTACTTTTAGGGACCCTGAGAAGTGTCTATGCTCTAAGTTCAGGGACGTTATTTGGGATACAATTTTTAATCAATAATTGAACACTGAGAGTATTGTCTATCTGTATTTTCTATGAGTTCAGGGACGTTTTTCGGGGGTTACTGTTAAGGAAGGCTGAGAAAACTGTCTGAGAATAAGTTCAGGGACTTTTTTTTATTGATAATTTTCGGTGAACGCTTAGTAAAAACAAATGGTTCTTCTAATGCTATTGCTGCAGAGCAGAATTGCCCCCGGTAGTAAGTAAGGCATTGGATTGGTAATCGGGAGAGATTATTATTTCTCTCTGGAAAAAAAGTTGAATCTATGCTACGTTATCTATCCCTCATGAACCTAACTTCGTTTCAAAATGGCGCCGTGACCGCGGACACCCCCACGTCACTGACTGGTGTTAAATAATTAAGTCCAATTTCATCACC
>NW_007429386.1:0-474 GCF_000475195.1 Diaphorina citri
TCTTCCACCCAACCATCCTGTTTTTTGTCAACCAGAAGTGTCTTCCTCTATATTTTTGATAACTTGCTATCTTCCAATATACTATAAAGTAAGTAAATACCTCAAAATTCAGGTTTACACCTTTTGTGAACTGAAATTTTGTCAATTATTCTTTAATGGTTTGCTTAATCTGGTGTTGATTTTTGTTTTTCATAGGCTGAATGGCTTTTTAGTCCGTCCTTCCTTTATTATTAATAATAATAAAAGGTATAGTGGACGGACTATTGTATTCGCTTCGGTGTCTGTCTGTCTGTCAGTCAGTCAGTCTGTCCCCATAGAAGGACTTATCCAAACCTGGTCGACCTATATATCAAATTAAAGGTCTTTTTACCAGGATCACGAAAATGGTGGTGCAAATTTTGTCCAGAAAACCATAAAGCCAAAAAACCAAAAAAACTGGTTTTTGCGGGATTTTTTTCACATTTTCTCACACAA
>NW_007429387.1:0-474 GCF_000475195.1 Diaphorina citri
TTTTATTTTCATTTCTCTTCATAAAATATTTCCAGTGATGTAATTTTTACTTTTTACTTATCCCCGAAAGTTGTCTCCAAGGTATTTTCTCATCCGTGGCACAAGCATTTGCTTTTACTGATGGATATGCCATTTATTATGCTAATTTTTAGTTAGATTCTACCTACCATTGAAAATAAGAGTTGTGAACAACTGGAGATAGATGGACGAAAAATAGGGAAGAATACCTAAATTACCGAAAATTGGGTCAATTTTTAGTAACAAAATTTGAACTATAAATCCCCATTACGTGAGTTGAACTAAAAAGAACTTGGGTATATTTTTTGTCTGTGCAACAAAAAGTAAACTCCAGCTTTAAATAAAAAATAAATAAATACATGCAGTTTCTTTGTGTTATTATATCACAACTTTGATGCTCACTGCAGCATTGTAGGATTTTCCCAATATCTCAATAATCCTAAAATCCAATGTTTA
>NW_007429388.1:0-474 GCF_000475195.1 Diaphorina citri
GGTAAGTCTGCAATCTTTGAACCAATGACCATGCTAGAACGTACGAAGTCATTCATTCCAGTCAATGGTGGAGCTTTTTAATCAAACTCCTCGGGCATCCTGTATGGTGGTACTTCTGGTCCTGGCTTGAAACAGTAATGGAACAATCATCGTTACGTAATTTTGTACACACTAATCATTTTCAATGTACAGGTCGTTCTTAACCCTTGGTCCAGCTTGTGATTCGAACGTCAATTCACCAATAGAGTCATTCAATCCAGGGGGGTGATGAATGACATGAATCATTCATTTGGTGTGAAGGACAAACCATTTACCTCTACAAGTAAAGTAATGATTTAATGATCGACTAAGCTTCCCCCTTTTCTTCGTGAGAGTTGGCTATTGAAGCTTTCACTTTTTTAAGTTTTTACTTCGACGATTTTCTTCTTAGTCTGTTTCTGTTTCGTCAAAACTCGGGAACGGTTTGTCCGATTG
>NW_007429389.1:0-474 GCF_000475195.1 Diaphorina citri
TGGCATCCTCAGAAGCCTTCCATACTACGTGGTCTGCTAGATGACGTGGTGCCGTCTGGTGGGACGTTGGCTCTACATGTGCAAGTACAAGGTATGTATGTTGCAAATGTCGGGATCATTGACCATTGACCTCTCACATCCCAATATTTCCCTACACTGTCATTGCTGGCTTTCAAGGCCTACAGAAGTTTAGGTGTGAAAATGGGAAGTACAAGGTAAGAAGGCGGATATATCTCTCTCATTATGGTCAGATACAATATGGTTAGATAGGGATCTGATGATGATTGAGATGTTAAATCCTCTGGTTAGCATAAGAATTGAAATTGACTATAGTGCCGCCCGTTCAACCACGGGGTCCAGGTCCATATTTTTGTCCTTTACTATACGTCAGACTCCGAAAATTTTCATATCTGATCTACCCCTTAAAACACAAAATTCCCTAATGAACATTACTCTAACATACTTCCAATCTAA
>NW_007429390.1:0-474 GCF_000475195.1 Diaphorina citri
TTATTATTATTATTATCATTATTATTATTATTATTTACTGTATTTGATTGTTGTTTGTGTTTGTTAAGTTTTAGTGTATTTTTTTCTATTGTCATTTTTGTAAAAAGGGTTAGTCCCGTAAATAAATAAATAAATGTTTGTGACCGATTTTTCGATATTTTTTCTTCTAGCTACTGCAAGTTCGACAGGTGGTAAACCAACTGAGAACACCTCTGCTGACGGCACGGGCAATCCTGGGTTCAAGAAACGATTTTTCTTCTAGCCACTGTAAGTTCGACAGGTGGTAAACCAACTGAGAACACCTCTGCTGACGGCACGGGCAATCCTGGGTTCAAGAAACGAATTCGACTCAATAGGACTCATTTGAGATCCGGAGATAATACCAATACCAATGTGTCCAAACCTACTCCTACTAATGGCGATAAGGGGTGAGACCTGAGACCTTTTTTTAGTTAAAAAAAATAATAATAATAA
>NW_007429391.1:0-474 GCF_000475195.1 Diaphorina citri
GGTTTTTCACCCTAGCCTCAATAGGTGGCTCCTATTTACCGTTCCTTTAGATATTATTGGCATTAACAATGTCTCACACCTTTACTTCCTTTCGTCCAGCTCTTCGTTTGATTGTAGTTCTGACTTATGTTCCCCAGATGACATTGTATTACGTACCTTTAATCACACTTCTTGTAGTCTCTCTATTATTCGGAATGATACGTCCAATATCAGAGACCTTTGCAAACGGGAGGTATTTGCGTCCCCAAATAAACTCATCATATTTAAGGTCACTGGTGGGTGGATCTTTTCGACTAGTGAGCCGGTTAATTACACCCTAGCGTGTCCCCTGAAAACTGGTACTTACAATATCTCCTCCTACACCTTCAATGGCACGGGCCTCGTGAGTCTAGATCGTGGGTGTTCTATCCACTCAGATGATTACGTACTTTATGCTTTAGAAGCTGCCGATGAAATTCGCGAAAATTTGATTTC
>NW_007429392.1:0-474 GCF_000475195.1 Diaphorina citri
TTTTTTTTATCTTTTATTTTTGTTGTTCTTTCAGCCAGCCTTTTAGTTCTAATTTAAATTTCTTTTCGTTTTCTTCTTCTCTAATGTTTTCGGGAATGGAGTTGTATAGCTTTATACCGGTGTAGCTTATCGCGTTTTGTCCTTTAGATGTTTTACATTTAATGAATTGTGGTGTTTGGTTCCTTAATTGGTATTTGTGGTCTTGGTAATTTAGGTATCTATGTTTATTTTGGTGAATATGTGTACATATGTTTTTGTAAAAGATGTTATTTAATTTTAGGACGTTTAAATTTTTATATAGAGCTGTTGTTGAGTATCTCCGATTTTTGTGATAGATTATTTTTAGTAGGGAATTCTGTATTACTTGTACTTTGTGTTTTAATGTTTTATCCGCTCTCCCATATCCACAGATTCCGTACTCCAGGGCCGATTGTACTAATGCATGGTACACTTCCTTTAGTAGTGAGAGGGGTA
>NW_007429393.1:0-474 GCF_000475195.1 Diaphorina citri
TTGTTGTTGTTGTTGTTGTTGTTGTTGTTGTTGTTGTTGTTGTTGTTGTTGTTGTTGTTGTTGTTACTTGTTTTGTTGGTCGTGTTGTTTTTGGAGGAAAATTCGGTGCGGCGATAGCAAGAAACAGGTGGACAGGGATTCATAGTAACGTAGGAAATTGACGGATTCTCCTTTTGTATCGTTTATATCTCCATAAATATTGATTTCTCAGAAAATTCAAGATAATGGGATTAAAGAGGATAAAAAGGGGTACTTTTTTATCAGGAGAAATTCAATGGGTTTTAGTGGAAACTTGAAGAAAAATCGAATTGAAAAAATGGTAGTTTTGAAAGAGACACAAAAAAATCTTTTTCTCAAGCCTCTGGTTGTGTTTGAGGGAGGGTTTTACCAAAACAAGGAATTTTATCTTTTAGTAAATTTTGTGTTCTTTTCAATGGTGCAATCAATTTTTTATTATCTTTATTGGTTCAAGAG
>NW_007429394.1:0-474 GCF_000475195.1 Diaphorina citri
GCACTAAAAACTGACCATCGAAATTTTGACCCGATTACATTACTTTCCTTCCTATAGGATAAGGAAAGTAAAAAAGCACTCTGTGGTCTGGTATTTTCGAACTGAACTGTCACCAAAATTGGGCACCTGATCAAAATTTGGTCAGATTGCTGTCTGTGTAAGGAATATTGATATACCTATTCGATATTGTGTATTATAAATATGGTGCTTATAACGAGTAGGTATAACATATAACAAGATATAACGTATAAGTTTGGGAAGCAATAAAAAGTAATATATTATTATCCCCCTTTCTTTCTCTTTTTTGCGTACCTATAATAAGGTTGAGGCAGCAACCCCTTTCAATCTTCTCTCTCTCCCTCTTCCCTCTTTATCCCTTCCTCTCTCTATCCCTCCTTCTCTCTCTCTCTCTCTCTCTCTCTCTCTCTCTCTCTCTCTCTCTCTCTCTCTCTCTCTCTCTTGTGATCCTTCACA
>NW_007429395.1:0-474 GCF_000475195.1 Diaphorina citri
AGGAGGAGGAGGAGGAGGAGGAGAAGGAGGAGGAGTGGACGGTAGTGACAAAGTAACTTTTGCTGTAGTCAGTACGAAGGGAAAAAAAAGAAGAATATGTTTTGTTTCTTTCTAAGGGAAAGGGAGGAGGGAGGGAGACAGGGGAAGGGGATGTAGCATGTATTGTCGTAATTTGTAACCCTCTGAACGGCTTTACAAAACACATGAATCTTGTGTCTCCAGATCTCCTTTGTGTTACAAAATATATTATAGGATAATTATTATTGTACATTCGAATTCATTGCCACAACTATTCACACACTCGTAACAAACGTTATAAACTTATTGCTTCATTACATATTTCCATGAGTAAATAAAATAATGGTTTCTTCAAAATGAATCCCAAGTTCAAAGTACACCTAGAACCTTGACAAATGGAGTGTGCCTGAAGGCATGTGATGTGTTCCAATCCACTCGACCCCATACATTCGAAAT
>NW_007429396.1:0-474 GCF_000475195.1 Diaphorina citri
CTTGATATAGGTACCTAATATCTATGTATTTACTAATACATAGATATTTACTAATACATAGATACCTAATATCTATGTATTTACTACATAATATCAGAACGGATAAAGAAGGATTGCAGATATAAAGTTTCAACACTCTTTTTCAGTTTCGAAGTGCTTTGGTTTAAATCTATAAATATGAAACGGGGTGTCTCAAAATTCCCAATGAATAATCATGGAACCAATAGATCAGGTGCGCTTACTTGGGTGATGTTTCAAAGTCATTTAGCAGGAAAAATGAGGACCAACGGAATTTTCCTTTTTCTCCTACGACTTCTAGATACCGAGATAAATCGATTTAAAAAATACCGGTAAATCGTGAAGTTTGATGTTACAGCATACGCTCCCGTAGGCGAAGACGTCACATCAAATGTGCCGAGCAAAGCTCCCTCGCAGGCAACGCATTAATGTGTTTGTGCGCATACGTTTCTGCGC
>NW_007429397.1:0-474 GCF_000475195.1 Diaphorina citri
TCCAAAAATTGGGAGTTTTTAAAAACTCCTGTTTGGATCATTAAAAACTAATTTTCGGATTATTAAAAATTCTCCCATTAGTGAAATCTCCCCTTAAGTCATTGGTGAAATCCACACTAAGACTGAAAAGTCCCTTTACTCTCACAGTCTAAAGAAGGTCTTATGTACATATTTGGTCCCTTTGTAAATAGGGACTTGAATTAAGCAACGTTGAGCGTGGTTAATATCTGGATGGGTGACCATTGTTGTTCAGTGTGATATTTGCGCCGAGGGTGTTGAAGTGTATACTTGTTAATAGGGACTTGAGTTACAACGTTGCGCGTGGTTGGGTGACTACTACCTATTCTAAAAGGGATACCTGGTACTCTGTGTATACGTTTTGTAAATTTACCAATGTGAATAGAAATAAATACATTCCAGACTGTATCTAAATCACCAATCTTCTTCTTCTTCTTAACCTTTTCCCGTGTTCAG
>NW_007429398.1:0-474 GCF_000475195.1 Diaphorina citri
CCCCCACACTCGATGAGAGGGGGGTGAGAGAGTGGGAGAGAAAAAAGGAGGGGGAGCATAATATATGTGGAGTGAGAGAGGGGGTGAACACATATGGGCTAAATCCTGTATAACCTGCTATCGCGGTATAGAACACAATTATCCTGTACCTATAATCTGCCAGAATGAGACTGAAAAGTCCCTTTACCCCTATCCTTTAAACAAGGTCTTAAGAAAGGTCTTATGTACTCGGAACCGATTAACAGTTTTATAATTTGCATGAATCCAGCTTATCCAGCCGAGTTAGCTTGGAAGGTAGAGCGCCCGCCTTGTAAGCGTAGGCGGCAAGCGCTAGGTCGCGGGTTCGATTCCTGCCCGGCGGCGAATTTTATCCTAAACAGATAAGACTCGTTCTAGGAACGGCTGGCTTTCTCCTATCCTGTCCTTCTTTTCTCTTCGTTTTCTGGACGACAAGACCTTAGCAGTCACAGTTCC
>NW_007429399.1:0-474 GCF_000475195.1 Diaphorina citri
TCTTCTTCTTCTTTATTTATTTTTAGTCGATTTCGTTTTAAAAGTATCATGAGAAATCTACGGATATTCCCAAGAAAATCGATTCTTACACAATCGAAAAATCGATTTTCTAACAACTTCCCCATTTTCTCACCAGGTGATACTGTGGCGCCTCAGGTGCGGCACAAGAATCACATCCAATGGAATCAAATGAGCCGCGTATGGTTAACGCATGCGGCGGAGGACGCGGTCCGGGAGCAAATTGCCGCCTTTGGAGCGTGGCCGATTGAGACTCTGATCAGTACAAACCCGTCCGCAAATGGTATACAACTTTCATCTTTTTTTTTAGAAATAGAATAGAGTCTACCTCATTTATACTGCTGGGATGAGACTGCAAAATCCCTTTACCCCCGCAAACTTGCTTGCCATGCAGAAGGTCTCGGGTTCGAATCCCACCATCGACAAAAATTTGTACTCGTTTTTCGATTGCAAATA
>NW_007429400.1:0-474 GCF_000475195.1 Diaphorina citri
GGTTTGAATAATTTTTCCACTTCTTGAAATTGACCTGTTTTCACTCGTGAAAAAGGATCTAGCGCAATTGGTGTGTTTTGGGATGGGTAAATATTCTCTGAGTCGATTCAAAGAGTCGAATATTTCAAAAGAATCGTGAATCGCGATTCTTAAATTCAAAGAATCGCGATTCTTTGAAGAGTCGAGGTTGTACCTACGTTCCTACGTTGCCGTGCCCTGTACAACTACAATTTTAGTTGTTTTTAGTTTTGTTTTTTCATTCCCCATTTTAGTCTCCCCCGCCTACAAAAGAATCGCGATTCTTTTAGAGTCGATTCTTTGAGTCGAATATTTGAAAAGAATCGAATCGTGGTATTCGAATATTCAAAAAGAGTCGAATATCCCATCCCTACCACCTTACTACCAGTTTTTAAAAAATACGTAAAAAAGCCAATAAAATTCTGCATCTTTTGAGAGTACTTTAAACCTGTTAAG
>NW_007429401.1:0-474 GCF_000475195.1 Diaphorina citri
TGACAAACACTCAGTGAGTGCGAGCCACAGGTCTTGAAGAGCAAACAATACCAAAGTCTTCTTGACTCAAGGTTCTTTTCATCTACAAGGTGGAACTTCATCGATATGGTCGCACTTAGTTTTATTAGGTCCCCTATTATTAGCTTTGAAATTTCTGACGTGCAACTATTGCATTTCTTGGGCTCTTCAAGTCAAATCTGAGTCGTTGTGGTTAGCGCGGAGAACTTGGAATCTGTGGAGGTTTTTGCTGTGAATCTAAGTCAAATCGGAGGCGTATTGGATAGTAGATATAGATACCCCCTCTTCTCCATCGGTGAACGACATATTTTGTGACACATATTCATTATTATTATTAAAATTGCTATTCAAATCTGAGCGTAATAATTACCTTCACCTAAGAGGAGGGGACTTTTGACATTAACCTCAGACTTACCTTTTTTCGACGTAAAATGATTACTTGTTGAAATTTCGTCG
>NW_007429402.1:0-474 GCF_000475195.1 Diaphorina citri
TTTTTGTTTTTTTTTGTTTTTTTTTTTTTTTTTCGTGTTTTGCTAATGTCGACGCGGCGTGGGAGGCCATACAGACTGTTCAAAAAGTACGAACACTTCCAATCGCATTTAACCATTTTGGCTTTTTTCTCCCCCTAACAGATAAGGTTCGTCCGGGCAACGGCTGGCTTTCTCCTATCCTGTCCTAACTATCTCTTCGATTTCTGGACGATAAAATGTCCGTTGTTACAGCTCCCTCTATCAAACGTCTTTAAAAGAAATCAGCTTTCTTTTTTTTTTTCGAAAGTCCCCGAGACATTCGAAATTTAAACTTATTTGACACATAGTGTGGTTCAGTATTTTTTTGTATTTCCCCCCCTCCTTCTTCTTCTTTCCCTTCCCTTGATTAGAAACCTATGTAGGTACACACCTCCTATCTACACCTGCTCCTCTTCTCTCCTAGTCTCATTTTTTTTTTTTGACAATGGAAGGGAG
>NW_007429403.1:0-474 GCF_000475195.1 Diaphorina citri
CAATACTCTAAAACAGACTAAGCACACAGGAGAGCTTAGTGCAGAAGAATATGATCTGGCTGAGAGAAAAGTATTGTTCCTTGTTCAACAGGAATCATTTAGTAACAAGTCTGATACAAGACTAGACAGTTTAATGCCTTTTGTTGATGAACTTGGCCTCATTCGTTTGAAGACAAAGGTATTTAACATACCAGATGCCAAAGATTTTAGTCAACCAATAGTGTTACCCAACACTGACCACCCTGTAGTAAGAAGATTGGTTGAAGATGTACATGTCTCAAATAGCCATGCAGGTACTCAGATATTGATGTCTATTCTGAGACAGCAGTATTGGATTTTGGGTGGACGGAAAACTATCCGATCAGTGGTGAAATCTTGTGTGAAGTGTAAGAGATACACAGCTAAAAGATTAGAAGTTCATCCCACACCACTACCTCAAAATCGAGTAAGAGATGCAAAATTGTTTGAGATCCT
>NW_007429404.1:0-474 GCF_000475195.1 Diaphorina citri
AATGTAGCGAAATATTTTACAATGTAGCGAAATATTTTACAATGTAGCGAAATATTTTACAATGTAGCGAAATATTTTTCTCAAGAGGTTTAATAGAGGGAACTGTAACAAGGAAGGTCTTATCGTCCCGAAATCGAAGAGAGAAGGAAGACAGGATAGAAAGCCAGCCGTGTCGAGAACGAACCTTATTCGTTGAGGATAAAATCCGCCTCTGGTGGGAATCGAACCCGCGACCTTAAATGTATTGTAGAGCTTACAAGGGAGACGAGGTACCAACCAGCCTAGTTAACCAGCCCTTTAGCGTATCGGTCGCTGGAAGTCGATATTCTACAGTAACGCTCAAAGCCCTGAATGGGGTCAACGAACTACGCCGGGTGTGATAAGGGCTTAAGCCTGGGTACTGATCCGTCATCCCGCGCGAAAAGTGTTCTATAAGCCTTCCTAGTGACCCAAAAGACTCAATAAAACATAACC